>NC_051863.1:102061130-102314736 GCF_015732765.1 Culex quinquefasciatus
GATGTTCCGATAAGGGGACATTTGCGGAACCATAAGAGTTGGGGCAATATGGGTATCAAACTTTAGGGATTTTGATACGTGACATGAAATTTGACATTTTGGCAGCAGTGGCCATAACCTGGAGTGGCCGGAGGCCCCTGGGATGTTCCGATAAGGGGACATTTGCGGAACCATAAGAGTTGGGGCAATATGGGTATCAAACTTTAGGGATTTTGATACGTGACATGAAATTTGACATTTTGGCAGCAGTGGCCATAACCTGGAGTGGCCGGAGGCCCCTGGGATGTTCCGATAAGGGGACATTTGCGGAACCATAAGAGTTGGGGCAATATGGGTATCAAACTTTAGGGATTTTGATACGTGACATGAAATTTGACATTTTGGCAGCAGTGGCCATAACCTGGAGTGGCCGGAGGCCCCTGGGATGTTCCGATAAGGGGACATTTGGGGAACCATAAGAGTTGGGGCAATATGGGTATCAAACTTTAGGGTTTTTGATACTGGACATGAAATTTGACACTTCGGCAGTAGTGGCCACCACCTGGAGTGGCCGGAGGCCCCGGGGGTGTTCCGATAGGGGGACATTTGCGGAACCATAAGAGTTGGGGCAATATGGGTATCAAACTTTAGCGTTTTTGATACTGGACATGAAATTTGACATTTCGGCAATAGTGGCCACCACCTGGAGTGGCCGGAGGCCCCGGGGGTGTTCCGATAGGGGAAAATTTGCAGAACCATAAAAGTTGGGGGAATATGGGTATCAAACTTTAGGGATTTTGATACGTGACATGAAATTTGACATTTTGGCAGCAGTGGCCATAACCTGGAGTGGCCGGAGGCCCCTGGGATGTTCCGATAAGGGGACATTTGCGGAACCATAAGAGTTGGGGCAATATGGGTATCAAACTTTAGGGATTTTGATACTGGACATGAAATTTGACATTTTGGCAGTAATGGCCGCAACCTAGAGTGGCCGGAGGCCCCGGGGATGTTCCGATAAGGGGACATTTGCGGAACCATAAAAGTTGGGGCAATATAAGTATCAAACTTCAGGGTTTTTGATACTGGACATGAAATTTGACATTTTGGCAGTAGTGGCCACCACCTGGAGTGGCCGTAGGCCCCGGGGATGTTCCGATAAGGGAACATTTGCGGAACCATAAGAGTTAGGGCAATATAAGTATCAAACTTCAGGGTTTTTGATACTGGACATGAAATTTGAAATTGGCGGAACCATAAGAGTTGGGGCAATAAAGGTATCAAAATGTAGCTGCTCCTCTGTGATGTTGCTGCACGGTTACGCAAAACGGAAATGAAATTAAATCCAGCCTCGGAATAGAGTTATCTACGTGCGTATGTATTGCGTGTACGTACACGAAAAAGATTGAGGTTAAATTTTGTACAGTCCAGCAAAACAAATGGCGTGCTAGTGTGCGTGAGAGCGGGCTTAGATAACTCTATCAGAATCACCTCGGAATTTACGAGCGATTACATATGTGTGTGTGTGAGTGTAAGCGCGTGCAGTCCAAAAATCTCAGCCTGCTGCGCCTCACTTCAGCTCATAATATTTGGATCGTCGTCGAGGACACATCAGCTGCAGCAGAAGAGGGCGCAGAAGGCGAAAATTTCCCTAGGCAGCCCAACGGACAAACAACGAAGAACAACCGCTGCACCGCAGGAGAAGCAAACCACAGGCCAAGGTTCCGAAGGAGAGAGGAAACCGGCCAAGCCCGCGGCCCGTCCGCTGGTTGACGAAACGAATCTGGCCGCCATCACCCCTAAGGATCGGAACTTCGGAACGAATCGCCACTGCATACCATCGGGAAAGAAGAAGAGCAGCTCCTCCACCATCGCAAGTGTAACGGACAAGAAGCAAAAGCCCCGCCGCAAGTAGCACTTAGGAACGTGGTGCTGATGCAGGTTGACCCAGACCAAAGCCATGGACATCTTCCTCAACGTTGACCGGAGAAGCGGCCCGAATGAAGCACTACACCTCGCGGAAGATTTGATAAACAAACGGCCCTTTTCAGGGCCACCAAATATCTCACGAAAGAGTTGTTCCTTCAAAATTTCCCTCTAAGAATGTTCCCTAAAAATTTAAAAAAGATCGAATAAAAATCATTTCACCACAGAGTTAGCATGAAACCACTGTTTCTGTGTGGTAGAATGTCATAGGCGCTTGTGTGTGTGTGTGTGTGTGTGTGTGTGTGTGTGTGTGTGTGTGTGTGTGTGTGTGTGTGTGTGTGTGAGCACGGAGAGGGAAAAATCGCCTGCTGCAAAAATGCACAAGTCAGAATAAGTTTTTCGAAAATTTGGAGCCGTCGCCGATTGCTGGCAACAGCCTTCAAAAAACACTGGCTCAGAAAAAGCCTCATCGAAACGACGGTGAACGCTTCAACTTTATCCTTAGCTCAAGCATCTCCGCCGTCAGGTATTCCCGGTTTGGTTGACTCGTCCGACCGGGAACTGCGGCCGTCCCTTCCTCGTTGAAAGTCGAGAGTGAAATGATTGCGAAAATGACAAATCGACCTATATTTATAGATTTTTGTTTTGGCATATCGCGGAACGATCAAATCTTGGTGGCGAATGCAGTAGGAAGGCAGAGAGAATGCAGTAGGAACGGCAAAATGAGGAAAAAATCTTGCGTGCTTGTGAAAAGAGGGGAAGTAATAGCGAAGTAGAAGTATAAAAATGCGTTCTACCCTTTCCACTCCACTTAGTTGCTACCGAGATGCTGAACAAGTCGGGTCGGCTCATAATATCTGAGCCGCAGACGGGTGAAGCAGCAGCAGCAGGGAGAGAGAGAGCCCCAAATTCTCTCTTCCGGAGAAGGATTTCTTCTGAAAAATTACCTTTATTTTCTAGAGAGAGAGAGAGAGAGAGAATCGGAGAGCAGCACCGAAGAGGGCAAATTGTGTGCGAATGCCGTAGAATGACACACCATACATACACACTCCCGTTTCATGGTACACGCTGATTGGGTTCGATGCGTCGAGTTTCCCTTCCACGGATGTTCGATTGATGTATCTAAATTCGTCACCTGAAAAGGCCATCAAAGACTGCGACCAACTACAGATACACCCGGGGACGAGCAAAACCGCCAGCGGAGGCAACTTTTAGGCAGTGGAGTAAAATCGTTTAACCTAGTAGACTGTGTGAAAATTGTTGTAGCCCTGTGTAATTGGTCACGTGTAATTGGTCACGGCCCCGGGATGCACAGCCGGGTCAGTCAGGAAGCTTCCCCCAATTCGTTCAATGATTTTGTTTACGCCAGTGGTGGCCAATACCTGGAGTGGCCGGTGCCCTCAAAGAAGGTTCCCCCGGGGCCCGGAGGGCCTTTTACAGAACCATATGAGTTTTGGCAATATGGGTATCAAAATTCATGGTTTTTGATACTGAACATGATAATGGCCATTTCGGCAGTGGTGGCTAAAACCTGGAGTGGCCGGTGCCCTCAAAGAAGGTTCCCCCGGGGCCCGGAGGGCCTTTTACAGAACCATACGAGTTTTGGCAAAATGGGTATCAAAATTCATGGTTTTTGATACTGAACATGAAAATGGCCATTTCGCCAGTAGTGGCCACAACCTGTACTGGCTGGTGCCCTCGAAGCAGGTTCTCCCGGGGCCCGGGGGACATTTACAGAACCATACGAGTTGTGGCAATATGGGTATCAAAATTCATGGTTTTTGATACTGAACATGATAATGGCCATTTCGGCAGTGGTGGCTAAAACCTGGAGTGGCCGGTGCCCTCAAAGAAGGTTCCCCCGGGGCCCGGAGGGCCTTTTACAGAACCATACGAGTTTTGGCAATATGGGTATCAAAATTCATGGTTTTTGATACTGAACATGATAATGGCCATTTCGGCAGTGGTGGCTAAAACCTGGAGCGGCCGGTGCCCTCAAAGAAGGTTCCCCCGGGGCCCGGAGGGCCTTTTACAGAACCATACGAGTTTTGGCAATATGGGTATCAAAATTCATGGTTTTTGATACTGAACTAAAATTGACATTTCGACAGTAGTGGCCACAACCTGGAGTGGCCGGTGCCCTCAAAGCAGGTTCCTCTTGGGCCCAGGGTAACATTAACCGAAACATACGGGTTGTTGCAATATGGGTATCAAAATTCATTGTTTTGATATTGAACCTGCAAATTGCCATTTCGACAGTAGTGGCCACAACCTGGAGTTGCCGGTGCCCTCATGGAAAGTTCACCTTGGGGGAACATTTAGGACAATTTTGCCGACAAATCTATGAAACAAAATACAATAATCTTATCCCAGATTTCACTGGCAATCCAAAAACTCATTCAAAATGTTTGGTCCTATGTCTTTCGGTTATGTCTGGGGGTAATAAATCGATAATTGCGAAATTATTGAAGTTGAGAATAACTCTTTCGTAATCAATTTGAGCCCTAAAAAGGGCTTTTTAATGCTTGCTGTTGAAATTTACTTGGCTGTCGCCGATGGCTGGCAAGAGCCTTGCCAAAACATTTCCCCATCGCGAACAACATTGAACCCTTCCAGGTTCGGTCTGCCCCTTCGCCGCGATGCTTCTCCGCCTTCAGCTATCTTTGTTGCCGCTGTGTCGTCCCTTCCTCGTAGACTGTCGAGAGTGATTTGAGTACGCAAATGAAATAGATTTTCGTTTTGGGATTTCGTGGAACGAAGAAATCTAGGTGGCGAATGCCGTAGGAAGGCAGAGAGAACGCCGTAGAAACGTCAAAACGAGAAAAAAGTCTTGTAATGTGTGGGAATAAATCGTTTAATGTGATTCAAATTTGTTGTGACGCAAAGAAAATCTTTAACACATGGTTCAGACTGGCTCTTTATAATGAATTGGAGTCCTGATAAAGGCTTTTTATTATTTCAAAATATTTCTAAAAAAATGTTCAATGCCAAAAGTTTAATTGATGAAATGATTTCAAATCAACTGGCACGAAAATCTTGACATTACGATTAGCTGTGAAGCGTTTCAAAACTTTAGACGTTATCCAACGTAAAAATACCATAAGATCTTAGAGCAGAAATACCATAAGATCTTAGAGCAGAAATAAATAGATCTCAAGAAATAACCGTTTCGTGATTGATTGTGTGGCCAAGAAACGCAAATAATAAAACTATAAAAAAAATCATTAACTTTTGTGTCCGAAGTTCTTCGTCATGATGGTTATGCCTGTAGCATTACCACTGCACCTTTTACCATCTATTACTGGGCAACCAAGAGCACATTTTGGTCGCTGGTATTCGCACAAGTAATACCAAAATTTGGTATTTTCATACCATTTTTAGTGCAGCAGTTGCAGTTAGTGAAAAAACGGAAATGATCCATATGCAACAGCCAAATCTACTCACCTGATGATTCCATGTTGTTCTTAGTGATATTCTTCACCACACCGAATGCATTTGTCATTGATGAACGGCCTGTGCTTGAAGTTCTTGAAGCTTCTGAAAAATAACAGGATTGAAAAATAAGTATTATTAAAATGAAACTGGATTGAAATTCACCAAAATTCAATAATATGTTGATTGACTCGTTTTTCAAAGTATTTGGTTATCCCGACTTAGAGAAATTTCAACGCGTTTGAAAAAATATTAGTGGGTATATCACAACAAAAAATTAAATCAGATTTAACATTTTTGGGTTTCAAGTCCTTTTAGCGCAAAATTAATTATCAAGTCAAAAATTAAAAAATAAATCCATAGTTTCAGAGAAAATTGATGAAACCTTTCAATACCAAAATAATACCAAAATGTGGCATCCTGACTTAGAAAATTTTCCACAGTTTCAAGTCATTGCTTTAGGGGGTATATCAAAAATGTTTAAAATCAAGTTTGAAATTTCCGGTTTTCAATGAAAGCATTCGCTTTGAGACATCATTTTAGCGCAAAATTAATTATTTTGTCAAAATTGGTCAAAATTTTCCCATAATTTCAGAGGAATTTGATAAAACACTGTAATACCAAAATAATACAAAAATGTGCCATCCTGACTTAGAAAATTTTCCACAATTTCAAGTCATTTCTGTAGGGAGTATATCAAAAATGTTTAAAATCAAGTTTGAAATTTCCGGTTTTCAATTAAAGCATTTGCTTTGATACATCATTTTAGCGCAAAATTGATTATTTTGTCAAAATTGGTCAAAATTTTCCCATAGTTTCAGAGGAATTTGATAAAACACTTTAATACCAAAATAATACCAAAATGTACCATCCTGACTTAGAAAATTTTCCACAATTTCAAGTCATTTCTTTAGGGGGTATATCAAAAATGTTTAAAATCAAGTTTGAAATTTCCGGTTTTCAATGAAAGCATTCGCTTTGAGACATCATTTTAGCGCAAAATTAATTATTTTGTCAAAATTGGTCAAAATATTCCCATAGTTTCAGAGGAATTTGATAAAATACTGTAATACCAAAAGAATACCAAAATGTGGTGTTCGACCATTGACAAATTCTGCAATTTTTCAATATCAAAACAATACCTCAAATTGGTATGATAGCACATTTTGCTCTTGCATAATCCTTAAGACAAATTTTAAAGGGTCCAGGAATACCAAAATTTGGTATTGATACCAGAGAAAGGTATTATTACGCATTTCCCTTGTTATTTACCCATGCTCGGGTTCTTGCGAACCGCTCATTGATGGTCCCTCTCACTCTCATTCGCGATGAGAGAGCAAGGGATCATGCGAACCACGGCAGGCGTTCGGATCGTGATTCGCTCGTGCTTGATTCGCAATCATGAGCGAACCACACTTGAGCGTCATGACGTATCGTTTGAACCACGTTTCGAGTGAGCGAACCGTGACACCACTGCTGTGGACGTGTGCGAGAAGGAAGAATTTGAATGACGGGAAAAGTTGCCACCCATTTTTGTGAAAACATCGTCATCGGATTCGGTGCGAAAGTGGCTGACCGGGTTTATCAAATCTGGTGCTTTACGAGCTTCCATTCGCTTGTGTGCTGATGGACTCAAAATTCTGCTACCTACCAGAAAGGATTACAACTACGTTCGGGATTTCCTGAACAACACAAAGATTGAATACGCCCCATGAAACAGGTCCTCCAAGGCCTGTACGACATGGAGAAGAGCTAAAAACTCTTATGTTGAACTTAAGATGACGAGACACAACAAGGACATCAAGTATCGTGATCAACTGTACCTGTTTCATCTCGAGAAAGGATCGACAACGGCGTCTGAGCTGAAAGCAGTTCGGGCAATTTTCAACATCATCGTGACTTGGGAACGTTATCGTCCAGTGCACCGTGACGTGACACAATGTTCGAACTGTTTGCAGTTTGGGCATGGTGGAAGGAACTGTTTCATCAAGAGTCGTTGTGCAACCTGCGGAGGTGAGCACAAAACTCAAGCTTGCACCACAATCATCGAGAACATTGAAGCCAAATGCTTCAATTGCGGCGGCGACCATTCGACCAAGAATCGAAGCTGCTGAGTTTGTAAAAATTCGGCAGCAAGCGACGACGAGGCACCAACCAAATCGTCGCAAAACACCACCAGCATACACGGACGTGGATTTTCCTGCTTTGGCGTCACCAGGAGCAGGATCTGTTCGAGTGGTTCCAAATCTGCAGCCATTGCCGTTGAATCAGCGGCAAAGAGTTGCAGAGAATACAACACCTCCTGGCTTCAGTCAGCAACCGAGGGAAAACCAACCAACATCAACGGGTGAAGGCAGTAGTGACCTGTTTTCACCACAAGAACTTTTGAACAATTTCATCGAGATGACAACAACACTGCGTGGGTGCAAAACTCGCCAGGAACAGGTAAGAACGCTTGGAGCATTTATCTTAAAATACAGTTCGTAGTTTACTCGTTCTAGTGATTTTGGATATTTAAATGATTTTTTTTTAGCTTTAAGTTAGGATTAGTTGTTGAAGCTTTTTTTTACCCAAATGTATTCAATTCAATGCAATAATGTAAAACAGTTTGAAGTTAATAAAATAGATGTGAACAGTTAATAATAAAACGAAAAATACAACAAAGATGAAGAGCATTAGGCCATACCACTAAGCATGTAAAAGACATGTAATTATTATAAGAAAGTTCAATAAAGAAATATTTAATTAAAAATTAAATTAAAAAAATTGAAGATCTGGCATCCCTCTCCCGAGTTCTGACCACTTAAGTGATATTTATGTACTTTTTTTGTAGCCGGATCTCTCTTAAATGTATGTAAACAATGTCCGGATCCATCATCCGACCCATCCTTGGTAAGGTAATCGAAAGACCTTTCCAACGAGTTTAAAACATTGAAGATCTGGCAACCCTGTCTCAAGCTATGACCACTTATGATGCCACTTATGAGCCCTTGAGTGATATGTGTGTTTTTTGTTTTCCGGGACTTAACGAAATTAGACGAAATTTGTGTCCAAATCCATCATATCATATGAGCAGTTCTCTCAGATTTCGTTCATTCGATTTTTTTGTATTTTTTAACATTCCAACGCCCAAGGCTCCAAAAAAGTTGGAACGATAACTTCAACTCGCTGGTTTTCCGGCATAACTCAACCAATCAAGATGATTCTTCTTTCCAGTGATTTGTTAGGATGTCTAGATGGTTCTAGAACTTTGCAGAACTTAATTTGATCAAATCTGTAATTTTTGCGATCAAAAACATCGTTCCAACTTTTTTTTTCGCGTGTAAAAAAAAATCGCCGAAAATTCCGCGGAGGCAGTCGTTTTAAAAAAAGGTAGAACGATGTTTTCGGTCGCAAAATTACAGATTTGTTCAAATCAGTTTCTGCAAAATTTTAGGATCATCAAGACATTCTAACAAATCACTGGAAACAAGAATCGTCCCGATTGGTTGAGTAATGCCCGAGAACCAGCGAGTTGAAGTTACCGTTCCACCTTTTTTGGGAGGCTTGGGCGTCCGTGTAAGTTGGACATGCGTTGGGCGTTCCAGTGTTAATCCGACTGAAACTTTTTTGGTGCCTTCGGTATGCCCAAAGAAGCCATTTTGCATCATTAGTTTGTCCATATAATTTTCCATACAAATTTGGCAGCTGTCCATACAAAAATGATAAGTGAAAATTCAAAAATCTGTATAATTTGAAGGAATTTTTTGATCGATTTGGTGTCTTCGGCAAAGTTTTAGGTATGGGTATGGACTACACTGGAAAAAATTGATACACGGTAAAATTTTTTTTGGTGATTTTTAATTTAACTTTTTGTCACTAAAACATGATTTGCAAAAAAACACTATTTTTATTTTTTTTTTCATTTTTTGATATGTTTTAGAGGACATCAAATGCCAACTTTTCAGAAATTTCCAGGTTGTGCAAAAATTTTTGACCGAGTTATGAATTTTGAATCAGTACTGATTTTTTCAAAAACGAAATATTCGTCGCAAAAATTTTTCAACTTAATTTTTCGATGTAAAATCAAATTTGCAATCAAAAAGTACTTAAGTGAAATTTTGATAAAGTGCACCGTTTTCAAGTTAAATTCATTTTGAGGTAACTTTTTTGAAAATAGTTGCAGTTTTTCATTTTTTTAAATTAGTGCACATTTTGCCCACTCTTGAAAAAAATATTTTTGAAAAGCTGAGAAAATTATCTAAATTTTGCTTTATTGAACTTTGTTGATACGACCCTTAGGCGTCATCCATAAAGTATGTCACGCAAAAATCGGCCAAAATTAACCCCCCCTCCCCCCTATGTCACACTTCGTCACACAAGGTTGAACCCCCTCAAAAATACGTCACATTTAAAAGACCCCCTTGTTTTTGATGGGGTTTTTATAGTTTTGATATCTTTAAACTCTCATAATTTTGGTATTTTTGGCAATATTTTTATGAAAAAATAAGTTAAATTATTCTAATTATTCATTTTTTAGAATAATCATTGCGATATACAAAAAGCAGTTTTGTATCTTATAAAAATAAGAAGACCTGGTATATTCAAGTATTAAAAAATCATGAAAACAGTTTTTCACAGCTTTGTATCTAATAAGTTCACCATTTATAGCAGTTTTCTTATGAAGACCCTACTTTCAAAGCATTTATTTTTATCAAGCAAGAATTTGCAAAATATTGGAGTTCCAGCTGAAAAAAAAATTTGACTATATAATAAATTATAATGTGATACCGTCATCCGGGGTGAAATTGGGTCTGGGGGTGAGTTTGGGTCTTACAAAATGCAAAAATTATAAGACTCAATATCACCCCTGATGACGGTACTTCTAATAATAGTAAGCAAACAATTTTAGAAAAGAGGATTTAATTTAATTGTGTACATTTATGTAATGCAATATTATGCAATCATAAAAAAAACCTAGCGTGACGTCACAATCTCGCAAACCCCCTCCCCCCTTCGTCACATCTTGTCACACCTTCGGTAACCCCCCCCTCCCCCCCTAGGAGCGTACGTACTTTATGGATGACGCCTTAGTTGCTGAGATATTGCCATGCAAACGTTCAAAGCCAGGAAAATTGTTGTTTTTTAAGACTCACTCAAACAACCAACCATTTTCTAACGCCGATATCTCAGCAACTAATGATCTGATTTTCAATGTTAAAATATGAAACATTCGTGAAATTTTCCGAACTTTTCGAAAAAAATATTTTCATAATTTTTAAACCAAGACTAACATTTTAAAAAGGCGTAACATTGAATATTTGGGCCTTTTGAAAGGTTAGTCTTGATTTAAAAATTTTGAAAATATTTTTTTTCGAAAATTTCACGAATGTTTCATATTTTAACATTGAAAATCGGACCATTAGTTGCTGAGATATCGACATAAGAAATTGGTGCGTTTTTTGGGTGAGACGTAGAAAACATCAATTTTCCTGGTTTTGAACCTTTGCATGGCAATATATCAGCAACTAAGGGTCGTATCAACAAAGTTCAATAAAGCAAAATTTAGATAATTTTCTCAGCTTTTCAAAAATATGTTTTTCAATAGTGGGCAAACATGTGCACTAATTTAAAAAAAATGAAAAACTGCAACTATTTTTGAAAAAGTTACCTTAAAAATTGATTTAACTTGAAAACGGTGCACTTTATCAAAATTTCACTTAAGTACTTTTTGATTGCAAATTTGATTTTACATCGCAAAATTAAGTTGAAAAATTTTTGTGGCGAATATTTCGATTTTTTGAAAAAATCAGTATTGATTCAAAAATGCATAACTCGGTGGAATAGAGTGAGGAAGGCACCAACCACATTAGTGGATTATGTTAGTTTATAGAAGTTTTTTTTTGGACTATTTTAAAGATAACACTTTCAATTTAAAAAAAATAATTTCAAACAAAAAACTCTTTCGAAAACATGCGCCATAAACTGCTTGTTTCCAAAGTTTGAAGCTTTTCTAAAATTTATTTCCAGAGATCCATGTTTTGCGTCTTATTTTTACCGTATTTTTTTCCTATTACATTGTTGGATTTATACAGAATCATATACTGAACATCAAATTCGAAGTCTCGGCTCGTTTCCGCTCGAAAGTCTTCTCGTCAAGTCGAAGCATAAACGCCAACACATTTACGCTGCGCATGTAGGGAGAGAGGGGTAATATGCACCCCTAAGGGAAAACTGTGATTTCTCAACCAATACTGCATTACTATGGAAGTATTTTGTTCGATGTTCTAAAACAGGCCTGCCCAACCTTTTCGGCTCAATTTTCACATTTTTGATCGTCAAAATTACAATTGTTCATTTTTTCATGGTTTCTTTGATGGAATCGGTTCTCAGATGACCAGTGAACATAACTTTGATAAAAGTTTGAAAAAATATTATTGTAGGTGGTTTTTATGTAAGTTTTAAGTGAAAATTTGGTCCGGCCCGCGGGCCGGATTGATTTTTGACGTAAAATGTAGATAAAAACGACTTGTATAATAATTTTTTCAAACTTTTGGAAAAGTTATGTGCACTGGTCATCTGAGAACCGATTCCATCAAAGAAACCATGAAAAAAATAACAATTGTAATTTTGACGATCAAAAATGTGAAAATTGAGCCAAAAAGGTTGGGCAGGCCTGTTCTAAAACAACTATTATTCTTCGTCATCCATGCGAAAAAAGTCTTAAAAAACCTCAAAATTGTTCGAAAATATCCAATTTCTAAAAACATTTTTGATTCATTTCAAACAACCATGCGGGGCAATATGCACCGCAACATTGGGGCAAAATGCACTACAACAACGGGGCAGAATGCACCACAACATGGGGCAAAATGCACCGGGTAAAAGCAGTTTTCACTAGTCACCACTAGATGACACCGCTGTTATTACAAAGGAGCATCACAGCGGTGCATTTTGCCCTGATCACGCTTTTGCAGAAAATTTATTTAAAAATGCATTTTTTGATGTTTTTGGACTCATATATCTACAGAATAATGAAGATTATGGCAAAAACTATATACCTCAACACTTACAATATCAATAAATGCTTTTTATACTGTCCAAATATGAATGAAAGTTCAATGAAAATTAGATGAAAACACAACATTTTAAAGTTTTGCAAATAACTTAAGCTGTTTTTATACTACGATGCTCAAATTTTCCCAGCATGGTTTAGCAATGTTAAGCTTCCAATTTCTATGATTTTTTCCCGGAAAATTCTTGCAAATACCGAAAAAAGCAGGGGGTGCATTTTGCCCCGGGGGTGCATATTACCCCATCTCCCCCTAAGTGTTCTTTCTGGCTTATTATAATCGAGAAATTAAAAGTGAGAGTGTGTGCAACATGGAGTTAAACTTTTTGTGCAGTTGCTGTGAAGGTTTCCATGGCACTTCGAAAAGTTTAACTCCATGTTGCACGCACACACTCACTTTTAATTTCTCGATAGATCGACAAAGTGCAATACCGATACATATTTTTTTTTTTTAAAGTGAATCCTAGACCATTTTCATCTTTTTGTAAGAAAGGCTCTCTTGCATCTCTTGGTGATATTAATTCGGGTTTTTTATAATGAATTTAAAAGAAAAATGACAGCAGGCTAAGCCGAATGGTTACACTGTCCGCTTTGTAATCGGATGATCATGGGTTCGATTCCCATCTGCTCCAACTTTCCATTGGATGGGGAAGTAAAACGTCGGTCCTGGCCTTGGCAGTTGTTAGACCGTTAAGTCATTCCAGGTTTGGGAGTCGTCTCCCTGCTATAAAGACAAAAAACACACCAAACCAAGCCTGCTCCAATGAAATCACTAGCGGCGGTTGGACTCGCAATCCAAAGGTCGTCAGTTCGAACCCTGGTGTGGAAGGTTCCTTGGAGTAGAAAAAAGTTTGGGTTCTTCCGATTCAAGCCTTTGGACTGCTCGGTTCGATCAGAAACTTGCAATAGATACTACAAAAGACCTGGGGGTCGTTAATGTGTAACCTTTGATTTTCCGGGTAGTTTTTGCGTACATATTGTAATCCGCCGCTTAAATTTCGCTAAGAAGCATGGGTGATAAGAAAAGGTCATAACACTGAACCACTACCGAACGTTAACATGTAAACATCGGCTCTTGATAGTGCTCAAAGTACGCACATGTGCTTTTTAATCTACAGCAGAACTTCAAGCATTATCAGAAGCAAGAAACAAAGCGCCTTTTCTGGACAATATAACCGTGACTACAGAAAGTGTGGCTCATGAATATTAACACTAAAAATTTCAAGCGCGCGGAAGTGTGCGTTTTTTTTTTCAATGGAACCAACCTAGTTTCCAAGCGTTTAGATTTTTATGTGTAAATTTGATATACGGTCTGTTTTAAAAGCTAACAACCTGCGAATTGTTATTCGTGATTGTTTTAATGACTAAAGTTAAATTACAAAGATTTATTTAAAACATTTTTTTTAGTATTGCTGCAAATCATTCAGAAACTATAGTTCCAACTCTATCACAAAATCTAAACGCACTTTTTGGCTCGTTTTCAAACGATTGGATTTCAAAAGATTATCGATTTGATATGATTTTTTGAACATCGCAGGCGGACTTTTGTCGTGCAGTTCAGACACACTTGGCACACTTTTTCTAGTCAAGTTTTGCGTAACGCCAGACGAATCTGGCGAAAATCGGGCAAAATTTCTGCCAGCTGTCTGGCAACAAAATCAACCGGTTCAATCAGTTGAACCGTGCATGACCGGTTGGTGTCATATTCGCCAGAAATCATGGCAGAAATCTGGGGGAAATTCTGCCAGACGGCTGGCGCAAGCTCCTAGACGAACGCCAAAATTGCACCCGCAATTTCCGACCGGGTTGTAAAATATAATTACAAAAGCCGATTCGGTCCTAACCAGGTCCCAGTACCGAAAAGGATCTAATAAAAATAATTTTATGAAAAAAAATGTATAAAATGCTAACTCATGTTGATCTTTGAGTATGTTTTCAACGCACATAAAAGGGTTACATAAACACTCCTATCATCATCCAC
This sequence comes from Culex quinquefasciatus, assembly GCF_015732765.1. Lineage (NCBI taxonomy): Eukaryota > Metazoa > Arthropoda > Insecta > Diptera > Culicidae > Culex > Culex quinquefasciatus. The sequence goes on from NC_051863.1 coordinate 102,075,500, forward strand.
TTCATCTGCATCTGATTTTGGAATACCAAGATGATATGCAATATTGTCCAAAGTATTGCTCCTTCTACACGTTATTTTGGAACTTGATTCAACCGCTCCATTGTTACGTTTGGTGATATTTTGCTGTGGTTTTGAAACAGAGTTTTGTTGATTACCAGCTGTTTTCAGCTCTGTCATCTTTACAACGGTTTGAGTGGAACACTGTTAGAAAAAACCCGCAAATAATAACTATTGTTGAGGAAAACGAGCGCATTGATGAAGTTTCAGATGACTACTAAAGTTCTAAATAACTGTTTAAGCGTCTTGAATCGGCTGGGCATTTCGCTTTCTTATCATTTGCTTCGATGTTTGTCTTGTATTGGAAAAAAGTCTTGAGTAAATTTGCAGAAGAACGTAACTTTTTTTTATGATATTGAGTCTAATCTATTTTTTTAGCAACATAATGTTTTACGTTAAATTTTTGTAAACGTCTCATCAAATTTCTTCCGTAACAAACATAAAACAATCTACGTCACTATGAAAGCTTTCTCTGAACTGATAACGCCACATAAAGAAACATTTTGAAGTCTACCGTATGATCAATCAGTAATGTGTGTGTGGTTGAAAAACAACCAACATGTAGGGCTGGATTTTCATGGATTTTTAGTTGATCGACTTTAGCAAACTCTGACCACGAGACTTCGCTTAATTTTTTTTTTAAATTCCGAATTTCTAACTCCACAGCGAAGCTAGGAACATTCACCTATCTCAATGCTCATTTGATGTGAGGCCCTGCACAAACCAGTGAGATTAGATCTCTGTTAAGGATGTGCAACTTTAACAATTGCAGAAATAAAATAAATACACGGACGGACATGACACCAGGAACAAATTTTCTTCACATTCCTGAAGCAAACTATCACATGCGCCATCTAAACCCAAAGTAAATATATAGCTCAAAATCTGCAACAGTGGATTTGCTAAAGAAAATGTTACAGTTTTTGCAGCAAGCTCATAGCTCAATTTTGCCCGCGTGTGAACATGTCAGCGATTTGCAGTTCTCACCAACACATATAATGCTGGCGCGTCCCCGAGCAACACTCCAGAGAGAACATTATGTTCGCCCTCTGTCACTCACAATTCATCAAGCGTCCATGGTGCGGTGGTAGCGTGTCGGCTCAGCAACCTAGAAGTTAACTTCATCATCCCGGTACGAGAATCGAACTCACGGCCTCTGGATTGGAAACCCAGCACGCCGCTAGTCGAAACCCATCCCCTACCGGTCAGTATTCCCAGTGAGCATATTTCTAGATTAAATTTTCAAAACAACCTATCCCTCATGGGTTTCCTATGCAGATAGGGCTTTTTGAAAATTTAATCGAGATTTACTCTTTTAAGGGATCTGACTTTGCCGAGCCAGACAGGAATCGAACCCATCACCTTCCGCTTACAAGGCGAAACCCGTAACCTCACGGCCACGGAAGCTCGGCAAGTTGATGGTTCAATCCTCGTTCTGTCAAGATTTTTTTTTCTGCAATACAATCAATCAGCCGTCGGTAATGTCGATAATTGTTGGTAACGGGCAAAAATGTCATACCCCTATATCGCAAAAAATGCATGAGGACATTTTCTGATTCTGATATACTTTCATGCCGCCGTGTATCACAATCATGCGACCGCCAGTTGGGTGCACTGAAGATTAAAATTACGCCCAAAATGTGTCGATCTGACACATCGAATGTGTACACCGCTTTGTTTTGGAATCGATGTGTTGATTCTACACATCGCGCTGGTTTTTGCTCAAAAAGCCATCCAATGTGTAAATTGGCTTTGCGGCTGTTGCACAAAGTTGCCACCAGGTGCGTGCATCGCTATTTCTAAAATGTCAAAGTGATAGAATTTTTCAGCATCGTGTAGCACTTTTTTCTGCTAACAGTCTGTGCGGAACAAACAATCCGGATTTTACCGTTTTTCGATCCCCAAACCGTGTTGGCCATGAACTAGGAGGACTTGTCCAATCCAGTGCATGGCCAACACGGTTTGGGGTCGGTAAATAAACCTCAACATCCTTCTCCAACTCAAAATTTCCTGCTTCTCTGAGTTGCCAGGGCAAGGGCATGTTTCTGAGAAAGTGGCCACTGGCCATACGATGGCAGTGCTTTTCCGGAAATGCGCATTGTGCTGTATCCGCTGGGTAAGATTGAACCTCTAAACGCTGGATTTTTTTTTTAAATATTGATGTTTATTAGGTTAGAAGCTGCCAGAGAGATTGACCAAAACCCCCAGCCCCCGATCGGGGTCGGGTCAATCGGCAGAAAACCGATCGGCAGAATGCCGAATGGCAGAATGCCAAATGGCAGAAAATCACATGGCAGAAAGGTCAAATAGCAGAATAGGTCAAATGGCAAAATATTAAATGGCGGAAAAGGTCAATCAGCAGAAAATTGAAAGGCAGAAAATTAATTGGCAGAATAAGTCAAAAAGCCGAATAATCAAAAGGCAGAAAAATTAAAAAGCAGAAAAGTTAAATGGCAGAATGTTAATAAGCAGAAAAATTTATTAGCAGAAAATCAATTAGCAGAAAATTAAATGGCAAAAGTTGATCAGCAGAAAAATAAATAGCAGAAAATTAAATGGCAGAATAGTTAGTTGGCAGAATAGTTTGTTGGCAGAATAGTCAAATGGCAGAACCGTCAAATGGCAGAATAGTCAAATGGCAGAATAATTAATTAGCAGAAGAGTTGAATGGCAGAATAGTTAAATGGCAGAATATCAAATGGCAGAATAATTCATTAACAGGAGAGTTGAATGGCAGAATAGTCAAACGGCAGAACAGTCAAATGGCAGAACAGTTAAACGGCAGAACAGTCAAATGGCAGAATAGTCAAATGGCAGAAATTAGACCGAAAAAAATCATCAAAGGCAATAGTGGGGGGGGGGGACCATAAAAAAATCTCAGAAAATAACAAATTATTGTGCCTGCATTTCTTATAAGGGTTAAAACGTTTACAATTATAGTACTTAGAATTCTCACTTATATATTATATTATTTTCCACGGACTTGATTTAATATTAAGAATAAATATTGTAACTTCAGTGTTTATTCAACATTAACAGTTTATCAAGCAATAAAAATATTTTTTAATAAATTGTACTGTTTAACATTTAGAGTCTTTTTGAATAGGTCCTATAAACATATGAAACAAAATAAATTATAGGACTAGTTACAGGACCTTTTTTTTTAAAAAAAAAAAACAAAGCAAAACAAAAAAAAAACACGAAATGTAAATAAATCTACTACAAATTATATGAAAAACAATAGCTTAGAGGACCCTTAAAAAAACTGGAAATAACAAACATTTTATATTTGTCTAACCGTTCTGTGCACTGAAGTTTGGTTACTGGAGTTCCGAGTTACCTACACGGAAAGAAGGTTTATCGTGAATCTTACTAAAATTTAGTTAAAAATCCTTAAAAAAAGGTTGTTTTTTCAACCACATTTTTTTTAGTTAGAAATCATAAAACAAATCCTGGTCCAAAATATAGTAATCTAGCTAAATTATAAGCTGGAAAAATGCTGTCAGTCTCAAAAGCTGTTTGTTTTCAGAAAGTCTGTTAGCTATTTTAGCTAGATTTTAAGGTATCCTTGTGAGCTTTATGGCTAGCCCAGCGAGTATTTAGACTATTTCAACTATTTTTTAGGAATAATTTTTAAAATTTTCCATTGATGGCTGTGAATCCACATATTTTCACAAATCTTTTTAGCTAGTTTAGCCAACTTTGCCACTATTCTTGGTATGTGCTATGGTTATAATAGCTACTTTTTACTAGTAATTTTTGGTGTAGCATGCTTTTCCGCTATTCTTGGAACGGTTTTTGGTAGTCCAGAAAATTATTTGAATGTTTCAATAGATTCCAGGCTTTTTAAACTTTGTTATAATTGACCATCCTAGGCTTCACCCATAAAGTGCGTCACGCTAAAATCAGCCAAAATTTAACATAATTTAACTTAATTTAACATAATTTAACATAATTTAACTAAATTTAACTTAATTTAACTTAATTTAACTTAATTTAACTTAATTTAACTTAATTTAACTTAATTTAACTTAATTTAACATAATTTAACATAATTTAACTTAGTTTAACTTAATTTAACTTAATTTAACTTAATACAACGTAATTCAACTTAATTTAACTTAATTTAACTTAATTTAACTTAATTTTACTTATTTCATCTTAATTTAACTTAATTTAACTTATTTTAACTTATTTCAACTTATTTTAAATTGATTTAACTTAATTTAACTAAATTTAAGTTAATTTAACATAATTCAACTTAATTTAACTTAATTTAATTCAATTTAATCAAATTCAGCCCAATTTAACTTAATTCAACTTAATTTAACTTAATCGAACTTAATTTAACTTAAATTAATTCAATTTAACTTAACTTTACTTGATTTAACTTAATTTAACTTAGCTTAATTTCAAATAATTTAACTTAATTTAACTTATTTTAATTTAACCATATTACGTCAAATTCTATTAAATTATACAAAAAGGCTAATTTCAACTAAGTTTAACTAATTTAACTAAATTTAACTAAGTTAAACTAATTTTAATGAAATTTCATCAATTTAACATAATTTAACTAAATTTAATCAATTTAACATAATTTTATTTAATTTAGCAATTTAACATCAATTTAACTTAATAATTTAACTTAATTTAATCAATTTAACATAATTTTATTTAATTTAACAATTTAACATCAATTAAACTTAATAATTTAAGTAAATTTAATTAATTTAACTTAATTTAACTGAATTCAATTTTTTTTTCTAAATTCAATCAAATGTTACTTGATTTTACTCAAATTAACTTATTAAATTTAAATTCAACTTCATTTTACTTAATAAAACATGATTAAACTTTATTTTATTTTATTTAATAAAACTTGGTTGAACCGGGACCGTGGTGTAGGGGTAAGCGTGATTGCCTCTCACCCAGTCGGCCTGGGTTCGATCCCAGACGGTCCCGGTGGCATTTTTCGAGACGAGATTTGCCTGATCACGCCTTCCGTCGGACGGGAAGTAAATGTTGGCCCCGGACTAACCTAAAAATAAAAGGTTAGGTCGTTAGCTCAGTCCAGGTGTAGGAGTCGTCTCCCTGGGTCCTGCCTCGGTGGAGTCGCTGGTAGGCAGTTGGACTAATAATCCAAAGGTCGTCAGTTCGAATCCCGGGGTGGATGGAAGCTAAGTGTAAAAAGAGGTTTGCAATTGCCTCAACAATCAAGCCTTCGGACACCTAGTTTCGAGTAGGAATCTCGCAATCGAGAACGCCAAGGCAATGCTGTAGAGCGAATAATTTGATTTTTTTGGTTGAACTTAATTTCACTTAATTAAACTTAATTTAAATTAATTTAACATTATTTAACTCTTTTTTTATGTGCTTCAAAGGCATAAGGTGCCTTGCTCGTTCGGATCTGTCAAACATTGGACAGTCTCAACATTCTGTACCCGCAGCCTTCCCCAATTGTAAACTTATCTGTAATGTTAGCTAATTTAACCAAAAAAATTACTGTTTCACCAATTTGAAGCCAACTAATTTGAATTGTTAAATTTTAGATGGAACTCCTTTCCGTGTATAATTAAATATGTTTATAGAAGTTGGGAATGTACATTTCATAAAACGTCCAATTGAGTTATCTACATGCGCATGTATTGCGTGTACGTACACGAAAAAGATTGTGGTTAAATTTTGTACCTACCAGCAAAACAAATGGCGTGCTAGTGTGCGTGAGATCGGGCTTAGATAACTCTATATTACGCGTTCGTACACTAGGGGTACCATTTCATTTTGCTGGCCTATCCCACTCTTACACAACGATAACTGTCACCAGAGCAAGTGGGATAGATTGTTTGTTTACATTAATGGTTTCGCCCTTGTAAAAAAGTTACTACGGAACTATTTAGGACACACAGGGCCAGTACGCAGCTCGAAAAGGAAAGGAGTCAAGAAACATTTCTACGAACAGCAAAACAACGGAGCGTTTTTTGGGGGCTTTCCTACACCATCGCTGGCTTGCTTTCACTGCTGTTGTTGCCCATTTGAAATTTTCCTTGACTGGTTTCTTACCAAGTGCATACACTGCTTCAAGTGGAAGAAATCTCCCAGTTACGACGATCTAGCACAGTTCTAACAAAGCTGGAAATTCTTACAGCATTCTAGCAGAAATGCTCCACCGATCTAGCAGGGTTCTAGCAGAACCAGCTCTGCTAGAATATTTCGTGACTGGGCTGAAGCAACATTTGAAAGGGGCGGTACTACATTGCGGTATTTCTCCCCATTTGAACACATGCACCGTCCGAATCGAAAATTTGCCACCATTTCAACATGCTTCTTGCTCTTGCATAGTTTTTGGGCAGACTGGTCATGTGTAACATAACCTCCTACGGTTATATATATCCAGAATTTTTTTTTTTTTAAAAAAGGTCCAATAAGCTATTGTTTTTCATATGTTTAAAGAACCTATTCGTAAAGACTCTGAATATTAAACAGTACAATTTATTAAAAATTATTACTTTTATTGCATGCACTGTTTGATAAACTTGATAAACTGTTTATGTTGAATAAACACTGAAGTTACAATATTTATTCTTAATATTAAATCAAGTCCGTGGAAAAAAATGTAATATATAAGTGAGAATTCTAAGTACTATAATTATAAACGTTTTAACTCTAATAAGAAATGCAGGCACAATTATTTGTTATTTTCTGAGATTTTTTTTATATCCCCCATTCAACTCTTCTGCAACTCTTCTGCTAATTAATTATTCTGCCATTTGACTATTCTGCTATTCAACTCTCCTGTTAATTAATTATTCTGCCATTTGACATTCTGCCATTTAACTATTCTGCCATTCAACTCTTCTGCTAATTAATTATTCTGCCATTTGACTATTCTGCTATTTGACTGTTCTGCCATTTGACTATTCTGCCAACTAACTATTCTGCCGTTTAATTTTCTGCCATTTAATTTTCTGCTATTTATTTTTTCTGCTGATCAACTTTCTGCCATGGGACCATCCATAAACCACGTGGGGGTATGGCGATTGTCCACGATCCATACAAAAAAGTGTTTTTTTGTATGGACAATTGTCCACGAGGGGGTTGAGATTCCCAAAAAAGTGTCCACGTGGTTTATGGATGGTCCCCATTTAATTTTCTGCTAATTAATTTTCTGCTAATTATTTTTTCTGCTTATTAACATTCTGCCATTTAACTTTTCTGCTTTTTAATTTTTCTGCCTTTTGATTTTTCTGCCTTTTGATTATTCGGCTTCTTAATTTTCTGCTCATTGACCCTTTCTGCCGATTGACCTTTTCTGCCATATTATATTCTGCCATTTGACCTTTTCTGCCATTTAACATTCGGCCATTTATTTTTCTGCCGATTGAAATTTCTGCCATTAGGCATTCTGCCGATCGATTTTCTGCCGATTGACCCGACCCCGTGCCAAGCAACTGTCTCGATTCTTGCCGACGGGATCCGCTTGCTTGTCCGCAGTTTTGATTTTGGACGGAAATTTGACATTTCGAATTTTTTTCTCCGTTTTTGGCCTGAATGTCGGTTTTAGGTGCGTTTTTCGGGCAATCTGGGCCCGGATTCGGATTTGGGAGACAATTTACGACATAGTATGACCTACCGCGGGGTCGAGAAAATTCAAAATGGCGGCCTTGGAGCGGTTTGAAAATAAAATTTGCCCCTAAAAAGGGCTATAAATCTCGACTGCTTGGTAGAAAATGGCATTTTTGAGGGTGTTGCCGACATCTGGGAGTTTTAGAAGGTTCTACACTATTGTTCACGCTGTTCTTGCGCATTTTTATGAGGTGGTCCGGTTTTCGAGAGACGCGTCTGGGACCAATTTTGGGCGAGATTTCCAAAATAGTTGCAGTGTTGCAAATTTTAAAATCGGGTTTTCGGCCACTTCCGAGGGTTTTTTCGCATTTCTGTGTGCGGCAGGCTTCTTTGTTCCCTTTCTTATGACATTTTGGCCAACTTTGAAAAAAATTGTCGGTTTTGATTTTGGACGGAAATTTGACATTTCGAATTTTTTCTCCGTTTTTGGCCTGAAAGTCGGTTTTAGGTGCGTTTTTCGGGCAATCTGGGCCCGGATTCGGATTTGGGAGACAATTTTCGACATAGTATGACCTACCGCGGGGTCGAGAAAATTCAAAATGGCGGCCTTGGAGCGGTTTGAAAATAAAATTTGCCCCAAAAATGGGCTATAAATCTCGACTGCTTGGTAGAAAATGGCATTTTTGAGGGTGTTGCCGACATCTGGGAGTTTTAGAAGGTTCTACACTATTGTTTACGCTGTTCTTGCGCATTTTTATGAGGTGGTCCGGTTTTCGAGAGACGCGTCTGGGACCAATTTTGGGCGAGATTTCCAAAATAGTTGCAGAGTTGCAAATTTTAAAATCGGGTTTTCGGCCACTTCCGAGGGTTTTTTCGCATTTCTGTGTGCGGCAGGCTTCTTTGTTCCCTTTCTTATGACATTTTGGCCAACTTTGAAAAAAATTGTCGGTTTTGATTTTGGACGGAAATTTGACATTTCGAATTTTTTTCTCCGTTTTTGGCCTGAATGTCGGTTTTAGGTGCGTTTTTCGGGCAATCTGGGCCCGGATTCGCTGATCCGATTTGAGTCAAACAAGTTGCATTCGATCCGGTTTGGTGCCCCATACTGCACTATTGAATTGTTTGAAGATCCGATAAGTAGTTCAAAAGTTACGTATAAAAAAGTGTCAGAGTTGCGAATCGGGTACTGGAATTTTGATGCCTGATCTATATGAAAACTATGTCCGAATTCATCATCCGACCCATCGTTGGTTAGATAATCAAAAGACCTTTCCAATGAGTCCAAAACATTGAAGATCTGGCAACCCTGTCTCGAGATATGACCACTTAAGTGATATTTATGTACATTTATGAAGCCGGATCTCACTTAAATGTATGTAAACTATGTCCGGAACCAGCATCCGACCCATCGTTGGTTAGGTAAACGAAAGACCTTTCCAATGAGTCCCATCATCCGACCCATCATTGGTTAGGTAATCGAAAGACCTTTCTAATGAGTCCAAAACATTGAAGATCTGCGTTAAATGACATCAGATAGGGTTAAATGGCAACCCTATCTCGAAATATGACCACTTAAGTGATTTTATGTACTTTTTTTTAATGCCTATGCTATTTCCGGATCCATCATCCGACTCATCGTTGGTTAGGTAATGAGTTTTTCTCATGAGTCCAAAACATTGAAGATCTGGCAACGCTCAGTTCAAGTTTTGACCGCTTAAGTGACATTTGTGTAATTTGTTGGTAAAAAGTGAGGAAGGCACCAACCACATAGGTGGATTAAGTTAGCTTTTTTAATGTGTTTTATACTTTTTGAATTGATACTTTGTTTTTTTTTCTTTTTATCCAGAGTTTCTTCAATGGATCCAATTAAATATTTCAGAAACATTTGTGCCATTGACAGGAACTAAGTTTGATAGACAATGCAATACTTCTATTGGTAAGTCACTTAAATATTATTCTAAAGTGAAGCTATCACGTGATAACCCGGAAACCAGTTTTGGTAAACTATCTGTTAAAGGTTCCTGGATCGATTCCCGTAGTTGACACTTTTGGGGTTTTTTAGACGGGTTATTTTATCTTAATTAGCTTGAGGGTTTAATTCTTTCAGCCATCACGAGCTGTGTTCACTGAGTCCGATAACGATACCATTATTCTCACGACCACGAGCTGTGAATTTAACAGAGTTCTGGCTAAAAACCTGGGTGCAGAATAGTTGTCCGCAAAGCGGCCTCAATTTAGAACTGTCAAAGCGGAACCAATTTACTGTTCGCATAATTATACCAAGAAGTGGCAAGTATTGTGATCGATCTATAATTTATTTAGTAAGGAATAAAAAAATCGATGGCTATTGAGGTATTCGAAGTCAAAACATCTTAATAAGAGGGTTGAAATTGAGATTGGCATAATTCGTCGCTAAAATTTTATAATCGCTTTGTCCCACGCAAAACCTATTTTATGACGCTCTTTTAAATGTTAGCGACGAATTATCAATAACTATGAATAGTACTTTCCAAATAATATTGGATAATCTTACTCCGATATTATCACTCACATCAAAGATACATAATCTCGGAACTTCCATTCGGTTGCTCTTCTGATTCACGAAATTCCACCCACTTTTGACACAATTTTTCATCACGTGGAAAACAAAAAAAGGCCTCTTTTGGCCGCCCATCGTTTAGTCTACGAAGAAAAAAGTGCGAAGCACTTAATTTTTCATCGAAAACATCAACATCAACAGATCCAAAATGTTTTGACGTAGACTTACGTCTTTGTCGAAGGTACTGGGGTGTCATTCCAAAAAACCCGGGCCTCAGTGTCTTGCGAACCTTCGTGGTGAACGGACACTAGAGCTGCGGTATTTTTTTACTACCTAAGCTCAGAGTTATTTCAAACAAAATTCACAGTCTTTTTAAAGACTACCTGAGTTACTTTCCAAAATTCTAAACAGTCTTTTCAAGACTAACCCCACCTGAAATTTTGTTGTATTTTACAAACGAAGCCATCTTTTTAAGAGAACTTTGCTTGCAAAATGCGTCAAAACAAAGGTAAACGCAAATCTTCTGAAGATTTGGTCGTTACGTCGGTGAAGCGTTTGAACGCTAAATCGGCTAACGGAAACAGAAAAGAAAACAGCCTCATCCGAGGTCTGATTCTGATTCTGAAAGTGAGGTCAATTCTCCAATTCCATTGGCAAACGGTTTCGGTGTTTTATCCGAAACTGTGGACAAGGATCCTTCTCCTCGTACTGAGCCTTCTGCCGTCGAGACACGAGTAAAGGCTCCGCCAATTGTAGTGACTTCCGTCTCCGATTTGGCCAGCTTTCGAACGCAACTGAAGAATTGCAAGGAAACTTGCAATTTGAAGGTTTCGTTCCAGCTTGGTCGAAGAGGAGAATGTCGCTTGTTGACGGAATCTTTACAAGATCACCAAACTTTTGTTGGTTATTTGAAAACCACAAACACAATTTCTACACGTATGAGACCAAGAATGCTCGTCCATTCAAGGCGGTCCTGAAAGGTCTCTCCAACGACTTGTCGGTGGATGAGATCAAAAACGAACTTAAGGTGTTGCTTGGCTTTGCCCCATCCCAAGTAATACCAATGAAGAAAAAATCAAACGGGAATATTTCTCGCTTTGGTTTGACTTCACAATTTTATCTGATTCATTTCAACAGAAATGAAATCAACAATTTGAAACTTTTGGACAAAGTTCAGTTTTTGTTCCATGTACGGGTAAAGTGGGAGCATTTTAAGAAACATGGCGGTAATGGCCAGAATCTGACCCAGTGCCGGCGTTGCCAGGCATTCGGTCACGGTACTGATCATTGCGCCATGGTTCCAAAATGCATGGTTTGCGGGGATTCTTCTCACGACAAGGACAATTGTCCCGTGAAAGAAGTCACCCAATTTAAATGTGCAAATTGTGGTGGAAATCACAAATCAAATTTCTGGGATTGCCCCATCAGAAAAAAGGTTTTGGATTCTCGTGCTAAGCATCAGCCGAAAACCAAACCGAAATTTTCTCAAAGTCAGGTTGTACCTGCATCTTTAAATCAAACTTTCGTGCTGTCTCACTCGAACAATACCCCTACCATGGAAAAGTTAGGTAACAGCAATGGTATTTCTTATGCCAACGTCGTTTCGGGTTCGGGTTCATCCACGAATTTTAAATCCTCTACCAATTTTCAAATTGGGCAGGTACCTCAAATTTCATTTGAAAATTTTTCTGCTGGCAACGCTTTGGGATCTTCTGATCTCGGCGATGTTACGTTTGAAAAAATGACTTTTTTGCAAAACTCACTGTTTGGTTTGATTCAAACAATGAGTAATGCTACATCCATGATGGAAGCTATCCAGATTGGATTAAAATTTGCGAATGATGTTGTTCTTACCCTGAAGTTTAATCATGGATCTAAGTAATTCCATCAATATTATGAATTTTAATGCTCGCTCTTTAAAAGCGAAAGAAAATGAATTTTTCAACTTTTTACGAGTTCATAACGTGCATGTTGCTGTTATAACCGAAACATTTTTAAAAACTGGCACTTATTTGAAAAGTGATCCAGATTATAAAGTTATAACCAATAACAGAATGAATCGAAATGGCGGTGGAGTTGCAATAGTTATCCACCGTAGTATGACTTATAGTACGTTACGTGACTTTAAGTTAAAAGTTATTGAAAGTTTGGGCATTGAACTTGAAACTTCTTTTGGGAAAATTATGATTGCAGCTGCATATTTGCCTTCCAATGCACTGGGGAAAATAAAAATTATTTCAAAGGGGATTTGAATAAACTTACTCGGCATAGATCTCGATTTTTGATCATCGGTGATTTTAATGCCAAACACCAATCTTGGAATAATTCAAAAGTAAATTCCAATGGTAAAATTCTATTCAGAGATTGCACTTCTGGTCTTTATTCGGTTTTATACCCGAATGGGCCAACTTGTTTTTCTTCTGTTAGAAATCCATCAACAATTGATTTGGTTTTGACAAATCAAAGTCAGTATTGTGGTCCTTTAGTGACTCATGCTGATTTTGATTCTGATCACCTTCCAGTAACATTTTCACTTTCTCATGAAGCAGTTACCAGACCCAATAGTTCTGTGTTTAATTACCACAAAGCTAATTGGGACAGGTATCAGCATCATATTGAGAACAATTTAAATCATGATTTTGTTTTAGAAACCAAAGCTGATATTGATTCAGCCTTGGAATCTTTAACTAATGCAATTTTGGATGCTAGGAATATTGCTATTCCTAAAGTCCAAGTCAAATTTGATTCTCCCATTATTGATGACGATCTTCAGCTTCTGATTCGTCTGAAAATGTTCGCCGAAGACAGTATCAACGTTCTCGTGATCCTGCACTGAAGCGAATTCAAAAGATTTGCAAAAGGTTATTGACCACAGATTCACTCTCCTGCGAAATGAAAAGTTCGCAAGAGATGTCGAACAAATTAAACCTTATTCCAAACCTTTTGGAAACTTTCAAAGGTTCTTAAGAAACCTCAAAACCAATCCCTTCTTTAAAAGATGGTGATAATATTCTATTAACTAATGGGGAGAAAGCTCAAAACTTGCTCAGCAGTTTGAGAGTGCTCATAATTTCAACTTAAATGTTTTGAGTCCTATTGAAGATCAAATTTCAATAGAATTTCAGAATATTGTTGAACAAGAATTTTCATCAGATGAAGTTTTTAATACGGATCTGAATGAAATAAAATCTATTATCAAAAATTTCAAAATATGAAAGCCCCTGGTGAGGATGGCATTTTTTACATTTTAATTAAAAAATTACCAGAAGCAACTTTAAGTAGCTTGGTCAAAATTTGCAACAAATGTTTTGATTTGGCATATTTTCCCAGTAGTTGGAAAAATGCCAAAGTAGTTCCGATTTTGAAACCGGACAAAAATCCTGCCGAAGCTTCAAGCTATCGGCCCATTAGTTTGCTTTCATCTATTAGTAAATTATTCGAAAGAATAATTCTTAATAGAATGATGACGCACATTAATGAAAATTCAATTTTCGCTGATGAGCAGTTTGGATTTCGCCTTGGGCATTCAACTACTCATCAGTTGTTGAGAGTTTCAAATTTAATTCGAAGCAACAAATCTGAGGGCTATTCTACTGGCGCTGCTCTTCTAGACATAGAAAAAGCATTTGACAGTGTTTGGCATAAAGGTTTGATTGCGAAATTGAAAAGGTTTAATTTTCCGATTTATATCGTGAAAATTATTCAAAATTATTTGACGGATCGTACTCTGCAGGTATGTTATCAGAATAGCAAATCTGATCAACTACCTGTACGTGCTGGCGTCCCTCAAGGAAGCATTTTGGGTCCAATTTTATACAATATTTTTACTTCTGACTTGCCTGATTTGCCCCAGGATGTCAGAAATCACTTTTGCTGATGATACAAGCATCTCCGCCAAAGGTAGAAGCCTTCGTGTCATCACAAGAAGATTACAAAAGCTTGGATATTTTCAATTCTTATTTGAAAGAATGGAAAATTACTCCAAATGCTGCAAAACTCAACTTATTATTTTCCCTCACAAACCAAGGGCTGATTTTCTTAAACCAAAAGTCATCACATTATAAAGATGAATGAGGTAAATTTAAAGTGGGAGGATCAAGTGAAATATCTTGGACTTGCTTTTGACAAAAACCTTACTTACAAGGATCACATTGAAAGTATCCAGGTTAAATGTAACAAATATATTAAATGTTTGTATCCACTTATAAACAGGAATTCTAGACTTTGTCTCAAGAATAAACTGTTAATTTATAAACAAATTTTCAGACCTGCCATGCTTTATGCTGTGCCGATCTGGACAAGCTGTTGCTTAACCAGGAAGAAAAAACTTCAGAGGATTCAGAACAAAATTCTGAAAATGATTCTGAAACTTCCTCCCTGGTTCAGCACCAGTGAACTTCATCAATTAGCCGAAGTTGACACTTTGGATGTTATGTCCAATAAGATAATTGATGCATTTCGACAAAAATCATTGCAGTCTTCAGCTGCATTGATCCGCTCTTTATATAGTTTATAAGTTAGTTTTAAGGTATCCCTTTTCCCTTTTGTACATGTAGGACCTCCTACATTTGAAATCACTGAATAGCGAAAGCTACAATATTTCATGAATAAATGAAAGTTGCTAGTATTTAAAATTGAGGTGAAAAGTCATCAATTGTGATTGGACACTCAATAATATTTTAACTGAATGAATGTACATGGAAAAAAAAAACTGAATAAATATAAATTAAAAAAAAAAAAAAAAAAAACCCTGGCCGAAGGCCCTGGATTACTGCGTCATCCGTCAAACGCTTATATCTTCCTTCCCTCTAATCGAATCGACACGATTTATGTGCCATTCGATTCGAAAATTATTCAGCAAAATAGTTTAACTATTGAAACAATTGAATGTTTTAAAATGTTTTCAAAATGCAGAGATTTTGCAAGCAAAATGAGCGCTTCCCACTCACGGACGGGAATGTCAAGTACCTATTTTGAGGGGAAAATCATCCGAGCAACGCGACCGAGTGTCGGTCGCGAAAAAGGAGGGGAAGTAGCGGGCCGAAATCATACATAAGAACGTGCGCCAGAGCCAATTCCATCATTCACGTCTCAGACGTCGGACCGGCAGCAGCAGCAGCAGCAGGAAAGCTCAGCCCAGAGCAGCAGCAGCAGGAGAGAGACCAGAGCAGCAGCAGCAGGAGAGAGGGACCAGAACTGGAAAAGAAGTGCGCATCGCCTTCTCGTCGTCACCGTCAGCCAGTTGCCTCTCGATGGCCGGACCGTTAGGATCTTTCGTGGTTGCTGTGGTTCGGAGGTGCTTCAATCCCCATCCCTCGTCCCACCCGGGTCTCATCAAATTCTAGTGTTGAAAGAGTTGCCCTCGTCCCACCCGGGACGAGGCAGCGAGCTAATTTGAATTTAAATTTCAGGATCAAATTTTGGTCTTCGGGGGCGACGGATTGCACAGCTTTCTGAGGCTGCTCTCGCCCGCAACCCCTATGCCCCCTCTCCCCCTCCCCCCATTCGGCTCGCTAAAATTCCTTCGTCTCTTTCTTTCCTCTCTTTGCCGTTCGAATGGGTGTTCCTTCCAATATATATAGCTAATTCTTCAAATTAATATATGGAAAACCCACATGTCCACATATCTAAATTTTACGTAAGTCTACGCCATTCCGGTTATGTCTGTGACATAACTACTTTGACTTTTATAATAATTCACTTCAGCAGCAAAAAATATGTCACGCTTGAGCTTGAGCATGGCCTTCTACTTTGTTTATGTTTACAGCTGTAGTGCAGTTGTATTAGTGGGGAGCAGTGGGGAGCTTTCGAAAATCACGTTACGCATTATGTCTTTTCAGCACCCAGCTAAAAACCAGTACGTTGTAGACGAAAGAGGCCTTTTTTCAGTAAAAACGGTTTTTTTTTTCTAAATACTTTACACTCAACCCCCGATGGTTGGTCACTTTTTCGTTTGACACTTTTTTAGTTTGTACTCCGTTGGTTGGTTAAAATCAAACCAAAAAGTGACGAACTGTCACTTTTTACACGGCGCTCACGCACACTATCGACACAAACGTTTGGTAGTGTGTGTGAACTCCGTGTAAAAGGGGTGTCAAACTAAAACGTGACCCCGTTCGTTTGACAACAGTTGGTGTCAAACCATCGGGGTTTGAGTGTATTACAAAATATTACATGCCCTAAATGGCATTGGTAGATCGGACAAGCTCCAAGCATCCGTCCATCTCAGATTGCAAAAACCGAAGGGACCCCTCTTAGCAGCACCGGATGAGCAGATGTTGGGGATTCCGATGCAACAAGTTGTGAAGCCTGCAACGCCCGCTGGTTGTCCACCACTCGTCCGGCAAAAAGAAAAGTTCCACTTTCTTTGGGCTGGACGAGCCATTAGTTTCTGAACTTCCAAAAATAAATAAATAAACAGCCTGCCATAGCAACGGATTTCCTCGTCATCATTGTGAAGAAAAATCACTGTGATGAAAAAATACTGTGATGAAAATAATTGCGCAAGACTATATAGCAATTCCCCACGAAAACAGCATGATTCGAGAAAAAAGATCTCCGATCGGGCGCAAAATATTTCTAGGGGTTCCTTGGCGGAAATAATTAGACCCGTATTTTTTGTTTGGCCATTAGGGTGACCTACGCCGTGTTAGGGTGGGCCAAAAAATGGCAATTTTCGTCGATTTTTACAAAAAACACTTTTTTCAAAAAATTATATTTCCGCGCCAGTTCATCCGATTTTTGCTGTGTTAGGCGCAAAAGAAAGGTGATTAGTTTGGCTATTTGGGAAAAATAGTAAGAAGTTTCAAAAATCTAGCTAAACATTTGAAAAGGTCGTATGAAAACTTAAAATGCTGTTTTGAAGGCCTCGGGACCAAAGAGCCTATGTCTGAAAATATTTTTATCAGATTCCTCGGAAAATTTTACATAAAATATCAAAAAATGGTGAAGTTATGTTTTCAATACTCTGAGATACGATTTTTTGAAAATAAAAACCGGGTTTTTCGACGCACCACGCGCAAAAATGGGAAAATGACGAAAAAGGGTTTTCCCTTTTTTCACTAAAACTTCGATAACTTGAAAATTTCAGCGATGACCTATACGATTCTATGACAATTTCCGGAATTCCATTTCCCGGAATGGACGTTTTCCGGAATGGACATTATCCGGAATGGACGTTTTCCGGAATGGACGTTATCCGGAATGGACATTATCCGGAATGGACGTTATCCGGAATGAAATTTCCCGGAATGGACGTTTCCCGGAATGGACATTTCGCGGAAAATGAGATTTTTTTTATATTACCTGATATGAGAATGAATGGAATCTTGCCTACTCGCTCACTTGTGGTTAAGAATTATTTAGTTTGTACCCCGTTGGTTTGACTTAGTCGCATTGAAAGAACTCGATATTTTGACAACAATATGAATGATAAATACATGAATGATAAAAAGAAAGTGAAATGTTCGGACATGAACAATAGAAGCAAGCGTTGACTATTGAGACAATACTTCATCAACCGCCACGAGATGTAACAATGTAGATCGATAGATATTAGACAAACACTAGATGTTTTAACTCACTTTCAATGTGTTGTTATGTAAGAATTTTCCCTTCTTTGGTTAATCATTTGACTTATGTGACTAAATTCTACCAAATTTTACTATTAAGCAGAATGATTAATTTCAAAGAAGGGAAAACCTCATGAAAATAAAAAGCTTTTCAGAAAATCAATGTGTAATGTGTCCTGTCAAGAAAATAAATAGCTTAAGTGTATTTTTAAATAATGAAAAACCTCAAGGAAGTAAATTTGGTAGAATTTAGTCAAAAATGTCAACTGATTATCACAAGAAGGGAAATCTCTTACGCGAAATTCCATCACATCGATTAAAGATCGTGTATTTTTAAAGAAGGCAAAACCTCAAGAAAATACACATTATACTTTGATCTTCTGATAGCTTTTTTTCTTGAGATATAAAAAAACGAAGTTGACTTTATAGCTGTCGGCCACCATTGCTAGTACCAACCACTAGTGTCTTCCTTTTTATCTACAAGGACTTCGCCGCCCTGGGCTCCTAAGTGTATGAAAGTATGGCACGGAGCGACGGCGCCGAATACCCATATTTACACAAAGAATTTTTGAGCGCCCGCCGCGGGATTCGAACCGGCGATCTCTGGATTGGAGTCCAGTGCGCGGTCCGATTGATCCACACGGGCGGGTGAGATCTTGAGATATTCCCTTCTTTAAAAATACACGATCTTTCATCAAAGTAATCGGATTTTATGTAAGAATTTTTCCTTCTTTTGTTAATTCTACTAATTTTCAACTAGTTTTTCGTTAAGGAACTCTGCACTATAAACACGGACGAACGGACATGACACCACGAACAAATTTGACTCATTTTTCTGAGGCAAAATTCAAATTTCGGCCAAATAAAAATACGTTAAAACCGCGATGAAACACTAGCGCCGTCTGTGCTCCCGTTGGCGAACTATATTTGTTTTGATGATATTCCACTTTCCGTCAAAATGTTGTAATTCTGCGGTGATTGAAAAATGTCTGTACATTATCCGCTACCAATAGCTTTACATTGCGCGCAGTTCTTTTTGCGGTGAACGTTAGTTCTACATTTTTGATTGATATCAACAATACTATCTGGAGCGAATTATAAATTTAAAAGTAAACAAAACAAGCATATGCAACGTTTATGTTAAATTTAGTAAATTTAGTTTATTTTGTCTAACAATTTTCTTGAATATTTAAGTTTTTCGTCATTTTTAGGTTACGATGCAGCATCATGTTTTTAACGAGTTTGGAAACGAGTCTAGATTGTCTCGCAGAGGTGGATTAACAGTGGAGAGTGGAGCATGGATTAAAGGATTGACTGCCAAGATGAAGGAGGGGGGGGGCAGTGTTACCACATGCTCGTCTGTATCAGAGGGTCTAAAAATCTGTCTTATCTGCACCAAGCATGGCGAATATCTGTACCATTATCTGTACGGTATATTTTTTGTAAAAAACTTATTTTTAACATGCATTTTGAACAATCTTATGACAACACTAAATGTTGATATGCAGCTCGGAAGGAACGCAAAACTCCATATAAAAAACACCAAAGAAATGGCCAAGGAAAGACGTTTCTTCGCGTGACGTTCCTTCGCGCGATGTTTGTTTGCTTGTTAAAGTGAATTCCGGCAGTTCTTCATGAGATTACTGTGGCAAACGATGGAGGGAGCTGAGTTGTCCGGGAACCGTTCAGCTGCCGTTTCGCTTGTTTGCTTCTTCTCTCTTTTCCTGCTCCTCCTGCTGATGCCGTAAATCCTCTCCCACAAAACGGCTTGTTTCAGCCTGAGCCACATGGGAGGGAAGAAATGAACAGCCAACAATTCGCAGAACGGTCCCGAATCGAAGCCCTCGGTCTGGTCGACCCCGAATCCGGAAATCTTACCGTCCCATTTTATTTGAATTTGCTACGACCACGGACGAACACGCAACGCAACACGCAAATCGACGATTCCGAACCAAACTCAGAAAGCAAACTGTCAAGTGGAGCAAAATGTCAAATTTTGTTTTGACATTTGCGCTCGCGTTCTGAAGGCAAGCCGAGAAAAATAATAAGAAGAGGAAAAGAAGATCAGCTTCAAAATCAAAATGCTGGTGTCATGTCCGTTCGTCCGTGCTATAAAGAAGAATGTTTATTTTCAAAGAAGGGTAAACCTCTAGAAAATAAACAGCTTTTTAGATAATCAATGTATAATGTGTACTTCCTTGAGGTTTTTCATTCTTTAAAAATACACTCAAGCTATTTATTTTCTTGAGGATTTCCCTTCTGTGAAATAATCATCCTGCTTGATAGTAAAATTTGGTAGAATTTAGTCACAATAGTTAACTGATTAACACAAGAAGGGAAATCTCTTACGCGAAATCCCACCACATTGATAAAAGATAATCAATGTATAAAATACACATTATACATTGATTTTCTGAAAAGCTTTTCATTTTCTAGAGGTTTTCCCTTCTTTAAAAATAAACGTTCTGCTTTATAGTATTGCAAACATTGCACCAAACTAGGTTAAATTTAGTTGATTTAACAAAAGAAGGGAAAATCCTTATATAAAATCCCATTACTTTGATGAAAGATCGCGTATTTTTAAAGAACGGAAAACCTCAAAAAAGTACACATTATACATTGAATTTCTGAAAAGCTCTTTTTTTCTTGAGGTTTGGCCTTCTTTGCATACCAACTAAAAATTGGTAGAATTTATTCACAAAAGTCAACTGACTAACAAAAGAAGGAAAAATTCTTACATAACAACACATTGAAAGAATGTTAAAAACATCTAGTACCGTAAACTGGGGTGACTTTGATAGCCCGGGGTGACATTGATAGAAATTTGATTTGGCCATTAATTTTGATACATCCAATGTAACAGTCACATTTTTGCATATATGTTCGATTGTAGTGGGTCAACACAAGTTTTGTGCCAGTTTTTACTGACTCATATTACAAAGTTGAGGCAGAACAATTATTTATGTTCTACTTCTTGGGCGACCTACTTGTCACCCAAATTCAGTAACACGATCATCAGCAGAATACTCGTTTCCTTGTTGATATTTAACACTGACCCTCTTTATGGGTACCAGATGTTGAACAAACAGGCACCGAGCATTCGGCTGTTTACAAGTTACCACCCGAAGAGTGCTTCGAGGTAAATAACTTGTATGACTGACTCTCGCCATCTCTTTCTGTACGTTATGTAGATGTAACGTGAGTACATTATGATTATGTAACTAGACTTAAGCAGGGTAGTTTAAGTCCATGACAAAAATAAAGAGGCATTCTAAAACTGGAAGTCGAACTGGTTAGATTTCTTTTATCACCGCCCGCTCCTAACAATTCATGGCGATCCTGCCAGGAGCCGCGGATCAGAAGCTACCAGGAGCCGCGGATCAGAAGATGCCAGGAGCCGCGGATCAGAAGCTACCAGGAGCCGCGGATCAGAAGATGCCAGGAGCCCGAGTTAGAATTTTGCACGCCACGCCGTAGTGAATCGATGCGTGCCTGGAAGTTTTCGCGCCGCGTAGTAGTACACAGTTAAAACACCGCAAGTGAAACGAGTTTTTTTAATTTTTTCCTCTGCATAATGGGTAATGAGAACACAACTCCAAAACCCCGGTGCACGAAGACATAATTCGCATCGTAAATGCGAACGTGGCGCAAACGGCGCACCTAGAAAAACCGCGAACGC
This sequence comes from Culex quinquefasciatus, assembly GCF_015732765.1. Lineage (NCBI taxonomy): Eukaryota > Metazoa > Arthropoda > Insecta > Diptera > Culicidae > Culex > Culex quinquefasciatus. Next base: position 102,096,912 of record NC_051863.1, read on the forward strand.
AACTTCAATACTAGCCTACGCTGGTATAACGATCATCGTGTTAGGACTACTGTATATTTTATGCAAGTTAGTCATTCGCTATGAACGATTGAAAACCGAAAACAGAATAAAAAGGTTGTATCGTTATCAAACATCTTGACGGAAAATTGATCAGTGAACTGACCTCATCGTGCGCGAGGCCGATCGTCCAGGATCAAAGATTCAGCAGCAGAACCAGCACCAGCAACAGCTCCGACAGCAGCAGCAGTATCAGCAGCAGATGCAGATCATCTAGAAGGGGAGCGTTGGTTGTGGGTACGGACAGTACCGTCACAGCCCGGAAGCAGACCCTAAGGAGAAATCATCCGCGAAATATCACATCAGCAAGGGGAGCGTTGGTTGTGGGTATGGACGGTACCGACACAGCCCGGAAGCAGACCCTAAGGAGAAATCATCGAAGCGTCGGGAAGCGTCGGTTGTGGGAACGGTCGGTTCCATCACAACCCGAGAAGCAGGCCCTAAATGAAAATACCCCGGATCGACTAAGCACGTAAGCACATCATATGGATCAGTACTTTGAAAGTCTGACCAAAATTATAAAAAATTTGTCAAAGGCTCCGACAAGGAGATATAAAAATAAAACGCTAATTGAAAAATTGGAAAAAGCGAAGCAAATATATGATTTAGCATTAACTGAGATCGAACTCTGTAAAGAGTCAGACCAAGAGAAATTATTAAAAAATTTACGATACATATATGGAGAAGTATATACAAAATTAACAGCGAGGCTCGATAAAAATATTGAACCACTTTCTTTTAAGAATTTGGTAAAAGTTATTATAGCCTTGAATGATTTATATAAAAAAGAGAAAATGGCGACTGTTTTAGATTTGTCATTAGCTATTCGCGTCGTGGGTAAATACGATGGCGACGCAGCCGAGTTGGAAAACTGGCTCAACGACGTGACGGTTCTCCGAGCGGGGCAACCAACGGTCGATGAAGCGGTGTTTGTTCAATTTATGAACAACCGTTTAACTGGTGCCGCCCGCGGTGAGTTAACGGGAATAGCTACCATTATAGAGGCACGGAATACTCTAAGATCCCGATTTGGGATTAAATTAACCCCAGTTGCCGTGACAGCCGAGTTACGGGGGTTGAAACAAAAAGGCAAATCTTTAGTCGATTTCGGGAATGAAATCGAAAAAGTGGCAGCTAGGTTAGCCGCAGCGTGGGTATCGAAACAACCACAACTTTTCCCAACTGAGGCAGCCACGCGGCCCATAGTCGAACCAATTGCTGTAGAAGCTTTTATAAATGGTCTTAAGGATCAATCGAAAGTATTGCAAATGCGGTCAAGGAATCCGGAAACCTTAACCAAAGCATTGTCGGATGCTCTGGAGATACATGCGCAGCCCATGCCCGAGGAAGTCATGTGGACCTATGCCAGTTATAGTAACCCAGGCTTCAGAGGCCGTGGTCGTGGAAAGAAAGGCAAATTTAGAGGGAACCGTGGTTTCCAAAATAATAGAAATTTTGAAAATCAAAACGATTATAACCAGCAAGGTTACAACCAGCAAGGTTATAACCAGCCGCAGCAGGGTTATAATTCGAATCGAGGCCACAGAGGAAATCGAGGTTACCAACATAACCGAGGAGGTGGTAATCGAGGAGTTGCTAACGTGGTTCAGGAAGATCCGCGACCCCAACAGCAGCAACAACAACAACCTCAGCAACCACGTGAAGAGGTTAATGTAGGCGAGTTTTTCGTGCATAGTTCAAATGCCGAAAGAGCCCTACGCCTAAAATTTAAAATTAATAACTCGGAAATTTCGTTAATAGTAGACAGTGGAGCATCTTGTTGTCTACTAGACATAAATTATTTACCCCAAAAATTTCGTGAAAAATCAATGCTACGCAGTCCATAAAGGTTCGTGGTTTAAACGGAGTCACGCACACTCTTGGCACTGTATCATTGTTTATAGAATATAATGGTTATGAATACCCCATAACATTTCATATTGTTGAAAACCTATCACCTTCTATAGTAGGATTGGTTGGAATGAATTTTTTAAGAAAGTTCGGAGCAGTAATAGATTTTGAAAATTCTACTATGATTTTACGGGAACCATTGTTCCATGAAAACTTCGTTATACCCGCAAGAACGGAAGTAGTAACATTTATTGAAACAAGTTTTAAGGAGGATTTAGTTATTTTAAATCAAGAAATAGAACCTTTAGTTTTTATAGCTAATGCGTTAGTTTCTCCAGTCAACGGAAAGATTCCGGTTAGACTGATGAATTTGAAAAATAAAGCCGTAAAGGTAAATGACTTGAAACTTTTGGCCAAACCTTTAAAAATTATGATTTGATAAAAATAGGTAGTGCTTATCCTCATAATGTGGACAGAGCAAACAAACTTTTATCAGAATTAAATTTTGATGGAATTAATGAAAAAGATAAAGTTGAAATTACTAAACTTTGTTTGAAATTTAGTGATATATTTTGTTTAACAGATGACAAAATAACTGTTACAAAAATTTATCAGCCATCTTTGAAAGTAAAACCGGATACACAACCAGTGTATACCCGTCCATATAAGTTACCTCAATCTCAGCGTGATGAGGTACAGAGACAAGTTGATAAGATGCTAAACGACAATATAATCGAAGAGACTGTATCAGAATGGAATAGTCCTTTGTTATTAGTTCCTAAGAAATCAACTGACGATAGTAAAAAATGGCGGTTAGTCATAGATTATCGTAAGTTAAACAACGTTTTACAGGATGATAAATTTCCACTTCCAAATATTGAGGAAGTTATAGAATCTTTAGCAGGAGCAAAATATTTTTCGCATTTGGATCTAACTCAAGGTTATTATCAATGTGAGATAAGACCGGAAGACAGATCCTGTACTTCATTTTGTACTAATAGGGGACAGTACCAAATGACTCGTCTACCTATGGGTTTAAAAAATAGTCCTTCAATTTTCTCTAGATTGATGACCGTTGCAATGGCTGGTCTCAATATGGAAAGGTGTTTAGTTTATCTTGATGATATAATTGTCTTTGGCAAAACACTTGAAGATCACAATCGAAATCTTTTTGATGTTTTCGAACGATTACGACAAACTAATTTGAAATTAAACCCATTGAAATGTAACTTTTTGAAGAAGGAGTTGATCTATTTGGGTCATACTGTTTCTGAAGAAGGTATCAAACCAGATCCTTCGAAAATTGAAATAATTAAATGGAGCAGCCCTAAAACGGCTGATGAAGTAAAGAGATTTGTAGCTTTTTCTAATTACTATAGAAAGCACATCAAAAACTTTGCCAAACTTTGCAGTCCTTTAAATAGACTAACAAGAAAGGGTGTAGATTTTGAGTGGTCGGAAGAATGTGAAAACAGTTTCCAGCATTTGAAAAATTGTTTTATTACTCCACCAATATTAGATTATCCAGATTTTTCGGATAAAAACACATTTACTTTACACACAGATGCATCAGGAAAAGCTATTGGTGCTGTTTTAAGCAACCAAAATGGTAGACCTATTGCATTTGCGAGTAAAGCATTGAATAAAGCTGAGATAAACTACAGCACAATTGAAAAAGAACTACTTGGAGTGGTTTGGGCAATCAGACATTTCAGACCATATTTGTATGGGAGAAGATTTGATGTTTATTCAGACCACCGTCCTTTAGTTTATTTATTCACATTAACTGACCCTTCGAGTAGATTAACCAAATTTCGGTTAGCACTCGAAGAATATAAATTTGATGTCATATACAAAAGGGATCAGAAAACGTTATAGCGGACGCGTTGTCACGTATTTCTATTGAAGATCTCCAGGCACTTACGCCTCAAATAAATTTTGTGTGTACAAGAGCACAAAATAAAAATAAAATTAAATCAGCTGAGAAAATGAAGATAAAAGTGAGGTTGCAACAGATTACATACAAATCCAAATTGGAAATAATGAAAATGAATTTAAGATTGAGGATGGAACTCTGATTATTAACCCTAAAACGTCAATATCTCACCTACGGGGAGTATTGAAACGACTAGTGGTGTTTACAGAAAAGAATCCGATAAAAGGCCTAGTCATGCAAAATACGCAGACATATAAAAAATAAAAGAGCAAATAGAAGCTCTAAAAATAAATGGCATGCCACCTATCATTGTAATAGGAAATGAAATAAAACATGTTGAAAATAAAGATGAGCAACAACTCATCATTAATAATTACCACATATTGCCAACTGCAGGGCATGCTGGTATAAAACGAACACAAAATACCATCAAACAAAGATATTACTGGAAATCCATGGACCAGGATATCTCAAATTTTATTAAAAGTGTGGGAAATGCCAACAAAATAAGTCTTTCCGCACAAAAGTACCTATGACAATGACAAGCACAGCAAAAACTGCTTTTGAAAAATATTTTTGGACATTGTTGGTCCATTATTACCAGACGCCTACGGGAATCAGTACATACTGACTACCCAGTGCGATCTGTCAAAATTCATAACTGCAACGCCAATTATTGACAAGTCAACAAATGCAGTGGCCAAAGCATTTGTTGAAGCAATAATTTTAAATTATGGCGTTCCCGACCAAATATTGACGGACAGAGGTACAGAATTCATGTCCTCTGTTTTCACAAAAATTTGTGATATGCTGAAAATTGAGAAACTCAATTCAACAGCATATCACCATGAAACAATTGGAGCGTTAGAAAATTCGCATAAAGTGCTTGGGAATTTTCTACGAATCCAAACAAATAATTCTTATGGATATTGGTCTGCTTGGGTGCCGTATTATAAGTTCGCTTATAATACTACGGTACACAGCGCAACTGGAAAAACTCCATTCGAATTAATATACGGGAAATTATGCAATTTACCCTCAAGCATACAAGATGAAACGGAAATCAGTCCAGTCTACAACATAGACGACTATTCCGCTATTCTTAAATTTAAATTACAGACAGCTCAAAAGCAAGCTAGAGAAAGTCTGTTAAAATTTAAAGAAATGAGAATTGCTAAAAATACCGGACATGACGATAAAAATCTATATAAATCTAAAGATCTAGTACTCATTAAAAATGAAACTGGTTCCAAGTTGGAACAGAAATTTGAAGGACCATATGAAGTTCTAGAAGATTTAGGAAGTAATCTAAGAATAAAAATTAAAGATAAAATAGATATTATTCATAAGAATCGAATACGAAAATTCATCTAAAAAAAAATTTTTGAAGGAACAAGCAGAACAAAAGAAAATATATAAAACCACAATACACCATTATAACATAATACACTACACTTACATATATTATAACATCAACACATACTTACATATAGTACTTAGATTAATTTTCAAATAGTATTAAAAATTATCACTATAGAATAATTTTTAATTTTTCCCAGAAGAGGCGTGTAGTGGGTCAACACAAGTTTTGTGCCAGTTTTTACTGACTCATATTACAAAGTTGAGGCAGAACAATTATTTATGTTCTACTTCTTGGGCGACCTACTTGTCACCCAAATTCAGTAACACGATCATCAGCAGAATACTCGTTTCCTTGTTGATATTTAACACTGACCCTCTTTATGGGTACCAGATGTTGAACAAACAGGCACCGAGCATTCGGCTGTTTACAAGTTACCACCCGAAGAGTGCTTCGAGGTAAATAACTTGTATGACTGACTCTCGCCATCTCTTTCTGTACGTTATGTAGATGTAACGTGAGTACATTATGATTATGTAACTAGACTTAAGCAGGGTAGTTTAAGTCCATGACAAAAATAAAGAGGCATTCTAAAACTGGAAGTCGAACTGGTTAGATTTCTTTTATCACCGCCCGCTCCTAACAATTCACGATAATAAGCTATCCCTTAATGCTTACATATTCAAAATTCTCCAAAATGTTTAGATATTAATTTGACGGGCATTTGAAAAACCTATCAAAGTCACCCCGGGCTATCAAAATCACCCCAGTTTACGGTATTTGTCTAATATCTATCGATCTACATTGTTACATCTCGTAGTGGTTGATAAAGTATTGTTTCAATAGTCAACGCTAGCTTCTATTGTTAGTGTCCGAACATTTCACTTTCTTTTTATCATTCATGTATTTATCATTCATATTGTTGTCATAATATCGAGTTCTTTCAATGTGACTAGGTCAAACCAACGGGGTACAAACTAAATAATTCTTAACCACAAGTGAGCGAGTAGGCAAGATTCCATTCATTCTCATATCAGGTAATATAAAAAAAAATCTCATTTTCCGGGAAATGTCCATTCCGGGAAATGTCCATTCCGGGAAACGTCCATTCCGGGAAATTTCATTCCGGATAACGTCCATTCCGGAAAACGTCCATTCCGGATAATGTCCATTCCGGAAAACGTCCATTCCGGGAAATGGAATTCCGGTAATTGTCATAGAATCGACCTATACATGTCAGGGTACCAAAATTTTCGTTATTGAAATACGCAACTTTTGATACCCCAACATGTATAGGTCATCGCTGAAATTTTAAAGTTATCGCAGTTTTAGTGGAAAAAGTTGATTTTTTGCCGATTTTGTCATTTTTCCGTTTTTGCGCCCGGCGCGTTGAAAATACGGATTTTATTTTCAAAAATCGTATCTCAGAATATTGAAAACATAACTTCACCTTTTTTTGATATGTTGTGTAAAATTTTCCGAGGAATCTGATACAAATATTTGCAGACATAGGCTCTTTGGTCGCGAGACCTTCAAAACAGCGTTTTAAGTTTTCATACGACCTTTTCAAATGTTGAGCTAGGTTTTAGAAACTTCTTACTATTTTTCTTAAATAGCCAAACTAATCACCTTTCTTTTGCGCCTAGGACAGCAAATATCGGATAAAATGGCGGGGAGATATGGTTTTTTGAAAAAAGTGGTTTTTGTGAAAATCGACGAAAATTGCCATTTTTTGGCCCACCCTAACACGGCGTAGGCCACCCTAATGGCCAAACAAAAAAATACGGGTCTAATTATTTCCGCCAAGGAACCGCCAAGAGAAGTTGAAATCTGGATATGAAAATCAATCATCAGCTTGCCACGACCGGAGTCCCGATAGTAAAATCCGGATATCCACAGCACGCTTCACGTCGCCAAACCTATCTGCGAAAATATTTCCCCGGATGAATCCGACACAACCGGTGGAACCGATATTCCCGGCGAAGGAGGAGAACCTATCTAACGAGATCCCCGAAGACCATTTCTAGCAATCGTGAAATCTGACCAGGTGTGAAGGTATTAATCACTATGTCCCAGTCAAATCAACCCGAATTCTGGAACGGAATCTAATTAGAATCGTACACAAATTCCGTTTCAAACGCAACAACCGGTTCGAACACGGAACCGGTTGTTGCGTTTGAAACGGAATTTGTATACGATTCTAATTAAATTCCGTTTCAGAATTCGGATTGAGTTAACTGGGGTAGTGCTGCTACCAGGAGAGTAATTCTCTACGAAATCGGTCTTTTTTCTTCAATTTTATTTTTTGTATTTTTTAATCCGGCTGAAACTTTTTTGGTGCCTTCGGTATGCCTAAAGAAGCCATTTTGCATCATTAGTTTGTCCATATAACTTTCCATACAAATTTGGCAGCTGTCCATACAAAAATGATGTATGAAAATTCAAAAATCTGTATCTTTTGAAGGATTTTTTTGGTCGATTTGGTGTCTTCAGCAAAGTTGTAGGTATGGATAAGGACTACACTGAGAAAAAAATGATACACGGTAAAAATTGGTGATTTTTTATTTAACTTTTTGCCACTAAAGGCTAGTACGCTGATCGAAAGGAAAGGGGTCAAGAAACAGCTTTACGAACAGCAGAACAAAGGAGAGGGAGCGATTTCTTAGGGCTTTTCTTCACCCTCTCTGACTTGCTTGCGCTGCCGCTGCTGTCCATTTGATTTTTTTCTTGACCGGTTCCTTCCGAAGGGCGTATACCGCTTAAAACTTGATTTGCAAAAAAACACTATTTTTATTTTTTTTTATATGTTTTAGAGGACATCAAATGCCAACTTTTCAGAAATTTACAGATTGTGCCAAAAATCTTTGACCGAGTTATAATTTATTGAATCAATACTGATTTTTCAAAAAATTGAAATATTGGTCGCAAAAATTTTTCAATTTCATTTTTCGATGTTAAATCAAATTTGCAATCAAAAGTACTCTAGTGAAATTTTGATAAAGTGCACCGTTTTCATGTTGAATCCATTTTTAGTTGACTTTTTAAAAATAGTCGCAGTTTTTCAATTTTTAAAATTAGTGCACATGTTTGCCCACTTATGAAAAAAAATATTTTGAAAAGCTGTTAGTCATGGTTTAAAAACTTTGAAAATATTTTTTTTTTTTCGAAAAGATCGACCATTAGTTGCTGATATATCGACGTTAGAAAATGGTGGGTTGTTTGGGTGAGACTTGGTAAACATCAATTTTCCTGTTTTTAAACCTTTGCATGGCAATATCTCAGCAACTAAGGGTCGTATCAACAAAGTTCAAAAAAGCAAAATATAAAGAATTTTCTCAGCCTTTCAAAAATATTTTTTTCAAAGGTGGGCAAACATGTGCACTAATTTTAAACAATGAAAAACTGCGACTATTTTTTTAAAAAGTCACCTTAAAATGGATTTAACATGAAAACGGTGTACTTTATCAAAATTTCACTAAAGTACTTTTTGATTTCAAATTTGTACCAAATGTACCAAATGACTCGTCTACCTATGGGTTTAAAAAATAGTCCTTCAATTTTCTCTAGATTGATGACCGTTGCAATGGCTGGTCTCAATATGGAAAGGTGTTTAGTTTATCTTGATGATATAATTGTCTTTGGCAAAACACTTGAAGATCACAATCGAAATCTTTTTGATGTTTTCGAACGATTACGACAAACTAATTTGAAATTAAACCCATTGAAATGTAACTTTTGAAGAAGGAGTTGATCTATTTGGGTCATACTGTTTCTGAAGAAGGTATCAAACCAGATCCTTCGAAAATTGAAATAATTAAAATGGAGCAGCCCTAAAACGGCTGATGAAGTAAAGAGATTTGTAGCTTTTTCTAATTACTATAGAAAGCACATCAAAAACTTTGCCAAACTTTGCAGTCCTTTAAATAGACTAACAAGAAAGGGTGTAGATTTTGAGTGGTCGGAAGAATGTGAAAACAGTTTCCAGCATTTGAAAAATTGTTTTATTACTCCACCAATATTAGATTATCCAGATTTTTCGGATAAAAACACATTTACTTTACACACAGATGCATCAGGAAAAGCTATTGGTGCTGTTTTAAGCAACCAAAATGGTAGACCTATTGCATTTGCGAGTAAAGCATTGAATAAAGCTGAGATAAACTACAGCACAATTGAAAAAGAACTACTTGGAGTGGTTTGGGCAATCAGACATTTCAGACCATATTTGTATGGGAGAAGATTTGATGTTTATTCAGACCACCGTCCTTTAGTTTATTTATTCACATTAACTGACCCTTCGAGTAGATTAACCAAATTTCGGTTAGCACTCGAAGAATATAAATTTGATGTCATATACAAAAAGGGATCAGAAAACGTTATAGCGGACGCGTTGTCACGTATTTCTATTGAAGATCTCCAGGCACTTACGCCTCAAATAAATTTTGTGTGTACAAGAGCACAAAATAAAAATAAAATTAAATCAGCTGAGAAAAATGAAGATAAAAGTGAGGTTGCAACAGATTACATACAAATCCAAATTGGAAATAATGAAAATGAATTTAAGATTGAGGATGGAACTCTGATTATTAACCCTAAAACGTCAATATCTCACCTACGGGAGTATTGAAACGACTAGTGGTGTTTACAGAAAAGAATCCGATAAAAGGCCTAGTCATGCAAAATACGCAGACATATAAAAAATAAAAGAGCAAATAGAAGCTCTAAAAATAAATGGCATGCCACCTATCATTGTAATAGGAAATGAAATAAAACATGTTGAAAATAAAGATGAGCAACAACTCATCATTAATAATTACCACATATTGCCAACTGCAGGGCATGCTGGTATAAAACGAACACAAAATACCATCAAACAAAGATATTACTGGAAATCCATGGACCAGGATATCTCAAATTTTATTAAAAGTGTGGGAAATGCCAACAAAATAAGTCTTTCCGCACAAAAGTACCTATGACAATGACAAGCACAGCAAAACTGCTTTTGAAAAATATTTTTGGACATTGTTGGTCCATTATTACCAGACGCCTACGGGAATCAGTACATACTGACTACCCAGTGCGATCTGTCAAAATTCATAACTGCAACGCCAATTATTGACAAGTCAACAAATGCAGTGGCCAAAGCATTTGTTGAAGCAATAATTTTAAATTATGGCGTTCCCGACCAAATATTGACGGACAGAGGTACAGAATTCATGTCCTCTGTTTTCACAAAAATTTGTGATATGCTGAAAATTGAGAAACTCAATTCAACAGCATATCACCATGAAACAATTGGAGCGTTAGAAAATTCGCATAAAGTGCTTGGGAATTTTCTACGAATCCAAACAAATAATTCTTATGGATATTGGTCTGCTTGGGTGCCGTATTATAAGTTCGCTTATAATACTACGGTACACAGCGCAACTGGAAAACTCCATTCGAATTAATATACGGGAAATTATGCAATTTACCCTCAAGCATACAAGATGAAACGGAAATCAGTCCAGTCTACAACATAGACGACTATTCCGCTATTCTTAAATTTAAATTACAGACAGCTCAAAAGCAAGCTAGAGAAAGTCTGTTAAAATTTAAAGAAATGAGAATTGCTAAAAATACCGGACATGACGATAAAAATCTATATAAATCTAAAGATCTAGTACTCATTAAAAATGAAACTGGTTCCAAGTTGGAACAGAAATTTGAAGGACCATATGAAGTTCTAGAAGATTTAGGAAGTAATCTAAGAATAAAAATTAAAGATAAAATAGATATTATTCATAAGAATCGAATACGAAAATTCATCTAAAAAAAAATTTTTGAAGGAACAAGCAGAACAAAAGAAAATATATAAAACCACAATACACCATTATAACATAATACACTACACTTACATATATTATAACATCAACACATACTTACATATAGTACTTAGATTAATTTTCAAATAGTATTAAAAATTATCACTATAGAATAATTTTAATTTTTCCCAGAAGAGGCGTGTAGTGGGTCAACACAAGTTTTGTGCCAGTTTTACTGACTCATATTACAAAGTTGAGGCAGAACAATTATTTATGTTCTACTTCTTGGGCGACCTACTTGTCACCCAAATTCAGTAACACGATCATCAGCAGAATACTCGTTTCCTTGTTGATATTTAACACTGACCCTCTTTATGGGTACCAGATGTTGAACAAACAGGCACCGAGCATTCGGCTGTTTACAAGTTACCACCCGAAGAGTGCTTCGAGGTAAATAACTTGTATGACTGACTCTCGCCATCTCTTTCTGTACGTTATGTAGATGTAACGTGAGTACATTATGATTATGTAACTAGACTTAAGCAGGGTAGTTTAAGTCCATGACAAAAATAAAGAGGCATTCTAAAACTGGAAGTCGAACTGGTTAGATTTCTTTTATCACCGCCCGCTCCTAACAATTCACGATAATAAGCTATCCCTTAATGCTTACATATTCAAAATTCTCCAAAATGTTTAGATATTAATTTGACGGGCATTTGAAAAACCTATCAAAGTCACCCCGGGCTATCAAAATCACCCCAGTTTACGGTATTTGTCTAATATCTATCGATCTACATTGTTACATCTCGTAGTGGTTGATAAAGTATTGTTTCAATAGTCAACGCTAGCTTCTATTGTTAGTGTCCGAACATTTCACTTTCTTTTTATCATTCATGTATTTATCATTCATATTGTTGTCATAATATCGAGTTCTTTCAATGTGACTAGGTCAAACCAACGGGGTACAAACTAAATAATTCTTAACCACAAGTGAGCGAGTAGGCAAGATTCCATTCATTCTCATATCAGGTAATATAAAAAAAAATCTCATTTTCCGGGAAATGTCCATTCCGGGAAATGTCCATTCCGAAACGTCCATTCCGGGAAATTTCATTCCGGATAACGTCCATTCCGGAAAACGTCCATTCCGGATAATGTCCATTCCGGAAAACGTCCATTCCGGGAAATGGAATTCCGGTAATTGTCATAGAATCGACCTATACATGTCAGGGTACCAAAATTTTCGTTATTGAAATACGCAACTTTTGATACCCCAACATGTATAGGTCATCGCTGAAATTTTAAAGTTATCGCAGTTTTAGTGGAAAAAGTTGATTTTTTGCCGATTTTGTCATTTTTCCGTTTTTGCGCCCGGCGCGTTGAAAAATACGGATTTTATTTTCAAAAAATCGTATCTCAGAATATTGAAAACATAACTTCACCTTTTTTTGATATGTTGTGTAAAATTTTCCGAGGAATCTGATACAAATATTTGCAGACATAGGCTCTTTGGTCGCGAGACCTTCAAAACAGCGTTTTAAGTTTTCATACGACCTTTTCAAATGTTGAGCTAGGTTTTAGAAACTTCTTACTATTTTTCTTAAATAGCCAAACTAATCACCTTTCTTTTGCGCCTAGGACAGCAAATATCGGATAAAATGGCGGGGAGATATGGTTTTTTGAAAAAAGTGGTTTTTGTGAAAATCGACGAAAATTGCCATTTTTTGGCCCACCCTAACACGGCGTAGGCCACCCTAATGGCCAAACAAAAAAATACGGGTCTAATTATTTCCGCCAAGGAACCGCCAAGAGAAGTTGAAATCTGGATATGAAAATCAATCATCAGCTTGCCACGACCGGAGTCCCGATAGTAAAATCCGGATATCCACAGCACGCTTCACGTCGCCAAACCTATCTGCGAAAATATTTCCCGGATGAATCCGACACAACCGGTGGAACCGATATTCCCGGCGAAGGAGGAGAACCTATCTAACGAGATCCCCGAAGACCATTTCTAGCAATCGTGAAATCTGACCAGGTGTGAAGGTATTAATCACTATGTCCCAGTCAATCAACCCGAATTCTGGAACGGAATCTAATTAGAATCGTACACAAATTCCGTTTCAAACGCAACAACCGGTTCGAACACGGAACCGGTTGTTGCGTTTGAAACGGAATTTGTATACGATTCTAATTAAATTCCGTTTCAGAATTCGGATTGAGTTAACTGGGGTAGTGCTGCTACCAGGAGAGTAATTCTCTACGAAATCGGTCTTTTTTCTTCAATTTTATTTTTTGTATTTTTTAATCCGGCTGAAACTTTTTTGGTGCCTTCGGTATGCCTAAAGAAGCCATTTTGCATCATTAGTTTGTCCATATAACTTTCCATACAAATTTGGCAGCTGTCCATACAAAAATGATGTATGAAAATTCAAAATCTGTATCTTTTGAAGGATTTTTGGTCGATTTGGTGTCTTCAGCAAAGTTGTAGGTATGGATAAGGACTACACTGAGAAAAAAATGATACACGGTAAAAATTGGTGATTTTTTATTTAACTTTTTGCCACTAAAGGCTAGTACGCTGATCGAAAGGAAAGGGGTCAAGAAACAGCTTTACGAACAGCAGAACAAAGGAGAGGGAGCGATTTCTTAGGGCTTTTCTTCACCCTCTCTGACTTGCTTGCGCTGCCGCTGCTGTCCATTTGATTTTTTTCTTGACCGGTTCCTTCCGAAGGGCGTATACCGCTTAAAACTTGATTTGCAAAAAAACACTATTTTTATTTTTTTTTATATGTTTTAGAGGACATCAAATGCCAACTTTTCAGAAATTTACAGATTGTGCCAAAAATCTTTGACCGAGTTATAATTTATTGAATCAATACTGATTTTTCAAAAAATTGAAATATTGGTCGCAAAAATTTTTCAATTTCATTTTTCGATGTTAAATCAAATTTGCAATCAAAAAGTACTCTAGTGAAATTTTGATAAAGTGCACCGTTTTCATGTTGAATCCATTTTTAGTTGACTTTTTTAAAAATAGTCGCAGTTTTTCAATTTTTAAAATTAGTGCACATGTTTGCCCACTTATGAAAAAAATATTTTTGAAAAGCTGTTAGTCATGGTTTAAAAACTTTGAAAATATTTTTTTTTTTTCGAAAAGATCGACCATTAGTTGCTGATATATCGACGTTAGAAAATGGTGGGTTGTTTGGGTGAGACTTGGTAAACATCAATTTTCCTGTTTTTAAACCTTTGCATGGCAATATCTCAGCAACTAAGGGTCGTATCAACAAAGTTCAAAAAAGCAAAATATAAAGAATTTTCTCAGCCTTTCAAAAATATTTTTTTCAAAGGTGGGCAAACATGTGCACTAATTTTAAACAATGAAAAACTGCGACTATTTTTTTAAAAAGTCACCTTAAAATGGATTTAACATGAAAACGGTGTACTTTATCAAAATTTCACTAAAGTACTTTTTGATTTCAAATTTGAATTTACATTGAAAAATGAAGTTGAAAATTTGTTGCGACCGATATTTCGATTTTTTTTTAAATCAGTATTGATTCAAAAAATTATAACTCGCTCAAAGATTTTTTGCACAACCTGGAAATTTCTGAAAAGTTGGCATTTAATGTCCTTCAAAACATATCAAAAAATAAAAAAAATAAAAATAGTGATTTTCTGTAAATCAAGTTTTAGTGCCAAAAAGTTAAATAAAAATCTTTTTTACCGTGTATCTTTTTTTCCAGTGTAGTCCGTACCCATACCTACAACTTTGCCGAAGACACCAAATCGATGAAAAAATTTCTTCAAAAGATACAGATTTTTGAATTTTCACATATCATTTTTGTATGGGCAGCTGCCAAATTTGTATGGAAAGTTATATGGACAAACTGATAATTTTTTTTATTTATATTTATTCAGATTTTTTCTTTGCTCTGTCTGTTGACGTCTAAGACCGTAGAAGATCCATCTCGACATTCAGATTTTTTCTTCCATGTACATTCATTCAGTTAAAATATTATTGAGTGTCCAAACACAATCGATGACTTTTCACCTCAATTTTAAATACTAGCCGCTTTCATTTATTCATGAAATATTGTAGCTTTCGCTATTCAGTGATTTCAAATGTAGGAGGTCCTACATGTACAAAAGGGAAAAGGGATACCTTAAAACTAACTTATAAACTATATAAAGAGCGGATCAATGCAGCTGAAGACTGCAATGATTTTTGTCGAAATGCATCAATTATCTTATTGGACATAACATCCAAAGTGTCAACTTCGGCTAATTGATGAAGTTCACTGGTGCTGAACCAGGGAGGAAATTTCAGAATCATTTTCAGAATTTTGTTCTGAATCCTCTGAAGTTTTTTCTTCCTGGTTAAGCAACAGCTTGTCCAGATCGGCACAGCATAAAGCATGGCAGGTCTGAAAATTTGTTTATAAATTAACAGTTTATTCTTGAGACAAAGTCTAGAATTCCTGTTTATAAGAGGATACAAACATTTAATATATTTGTTACATTTAACCTGTATACTTTCAATGTGATCCTTGTAAGTAAGGTTTTTGTCAAAAGCAAGTCCAAGATATTTCAGTTGATCCTCCCACTTTAAATTTACCTCATTCATCTTTATAATGACAAACTGATGATGCGAAATGGCTTCTTTGGGCATACCGAAGGCACAAAAAAAGTTTCAGTCGGATTAAAAAAATACAAAAAAAATCGAATGACCGAAATCTGAGAGAACTGTTCAGGAGTCTTTCCCAGTCTAATCAATCCGAATTCTGAAACGGAATCTAATTAGAATCTTACACAAATTCCGTTTCAAACGCAACAACCGGTTCGGACACGGAACCGGTTGTTGCGTTTGAAACGGAATTTGTGTAAGATTCTAATTAGATTCCGTTTCAGAATTCGGATTGAGTTAACTGGGTTGCTTCAACGGACTCGACTACTCGCAGATTCTCAGAGGGAAAACTACGGTCAAGTTCATCGCTCAACCCAAAACCAGTGAATAGTGAATTTAGAATAATGTTTAAAATAAACAAATAAAACATGTTACATTTTTTAACTGCATTTTTTTGTTTAATTCGAAAATATGAAGTAATATAAGCCCATCGCAAACTAAAAACTTCATATGACATTCACTAAATAAGCATGTAAGATTCATAAAAAAAATCATTTAGCTTTTACGTGTGAAGCACGTAGAAACGACGTGAGATGATCTAGCTAGGCAAATTTCATTTCTACTAGGGCCGCATCGTAGAACTTACGTGAAAACTTTGGTGGAAAAATACCACATAGCATTTCACGTAACTTCAACTTGAATATTTTTTTGAGTGCTAATATGCACACTGAATGTTTTCTATGTTGATTTCAATGGAGCACCCGCCGTCGAGCTGTTTTTCGACAATGCATTTCTTATGGAACGAACTGTCAAAAACTGCTCGACGGCGGGTGCTCCATTCTTTTAGCGTGTTGGTATGTGTCTTTTTAGGCTGAATTAAGCATCCTACTGATGAATTGAATTACTGTGACAAAAACAAATGGATGAAATAAATCAAAATGGAAATGATCGACGATACAAGTGGTTTGTGGTTAAAAAGCGAACACCAAAAGCAGACACACAAAAAAAGAGTAGTTCTAAACTGTCGATCGATTCGAACAGATGCAGAAAAATTTTCTCCATGCGAGAAAGATTCCATCAGCTAACTTCCGTCAAAGTGAACGCATATGAAAACGAATTGGTAGCAAAATTATCAGGCAATACCATTGAAGATGATGATCGTCTAGCAGGGAGATCACCTCCAATCAACACTGTGCGATTAGTAAGTGAGAGACAAAATCTGAGCACACCGAACTCAATACAGTTCTTCCAAAACATTAGTTTGAATACAGAACCCTGCAGAAAAGTATCAATCTGCCCAGGAAATTCAGCCACACAAAGTACGAATGCAATTGTTGAGACAGATCATAGAGCTCTAAGGGAAAATAATACAAATATGGATTCGACGATTAAGAAAATGAGAGGTGAACTCTCTCGTTATGGCTGGTACTGGGGTAAACTAAACCGAAATTCAGCTCAAAAAAAATTGGCAAGGAAGGAAAATGGAAGCTTCCTGGTTCGTGATTCTCAGACAGAGGAACTTTTCACTGTAAGCTTCAGAAGCTCGGGAATCACATTACATTGCAGAATTGATTATACTAATAATTTTTGGTAAATTGGTCGAATAGTAGAAATAATTATCTTTTGATATATTGTTGCTCTTTTATAGGTCACTTTCTGGACTCAAAACTCCTACGAAATGTGGATCACTAATAGAACTGATTGAGGATACAATGAAAAATCAGAATTTGGTATAATTGGTTATGTAAAACAAAACTCATCGTTAACTCCACCGTTTCCAGTGCGTTTGACGAAACCAATCAATAGATTGTATGTAGTACCATCTCTTCAGCATTTATGTCGATTTACAATTCGGCAAAACATTGATTTTAAGGACATAGATGTTTTACCTCTGCCAGGTAAATTGAAAACATATATAATTGAGAACTTTTGGGATTTTAGAAGAAGAAAAAATACTATCTGCTGAGAAAAGCGTCGTCTACATATAACACAGTCCAATAAAATTTCTGCGCAGGCTCAACTTGAGGGGAAGCATGAAGTTTGGAGTCTCCAGAAACACGTGCGTTTTTTCATTGTTTTTGACAGAGTACTCATAACACTAACCTACAAAAATTGACAAAAATGACTGCGCAGGCTCAATTCGAGAGGAAGCACGAAGTTTGGAGTCCCCAGAAACACGTGCACCTAGAATTTTTCAAAAATAGGCATTAAGACAGGGCCGAATGGTTTTTCTCCAAAGTTTGTATAGAGAATTAGTGCTGTTTGCTACTCCCACATATAGCATGCAATATTTTCAACAGCGACGAACCGCCCTAATTCACCATACAAACTTTGGAGAAAAACCATTCGGCACTGTCTAAATACCTATTTTTGAAAAAAATCTAAGTGCATGTTTTTCTGGGGGCCCCAAACTTCGTGCTCCCCCTCGAGTTGAGCTTGTGCAGTCATTTTTGTCAATTTTTGTAGTACAGTGTAATCAGTCATCAGTCAAAAACAATAAAAAACGCGAGATCAAAATGCTATCAAGGCATTTTATGTGAATCGATCGATTTCCAAAAAATATTTTGTTTATGTTTAGCCATAAGCAAACATTTTATAATATTTTCCAAAACTGAGTTTTCTTTATCTCATTTGATCACGCGTATTACTGAAAAACCACAGACAAACAGACGAGACTCTCCATACAAATTGTCTGTGGAAAAACTATCTGTTTTGAGGATTTTCTTTGCGTCGAAAAGTATAATTAGCATCGATTAGTTAAGTAGTATTGCAATAGAATATATAAATTCTTCGTGGTTTAATATACGGTATAATTGCGTTATTTATTTAATCCGAATACACCAATCAAATGTACTTCCCCTATTAGGTTTTACGCCGGCTCGATTTGAAGGTCCTGAGCATGGGTAAATAACAAGGGAAATGCGTAATAATACATTTCTCTGGTATCAATACCAAATTTTGGACCCTTTAAAATTTGTCTTGAGGATTATGCAAGAGCAAAATGTGGTATCATACCAATTTAAGATATTGTTTTGATATTGCAAAATTGCAGAATTTGTCAATGGTCGAACACCACATTTTGGTATTCTTTTGGTATTACAGTATTTTATCAAATTCCTCTGAAACTATGGGAAAATTTTGACCAATTTTGACAAAATAACTAATTTTGCGCTAAAATGATGTCTCAAAGCATAGAATAGAGATAGGTAGAATTGCCACTTGCCGATTCCCCCTTGTAAACGTCAAGCGACTCTGCCGACAGCGCCACCACTGCTCGAAACGGGGAACTTCAGTCGAAATGCGCACTGTGCACTTTGATGGAACTGCCCTGTGCATTCTGGAGGGTGCGTTTTGTTTGACAGTGACAGATGGAAAAAGGCTTGTTGACGTTCAGTTGGCAATCAAAAATGTGAAATGGTGCTTGGAAGCCGGATGAAAAGACGAGACTAGTGAAGGCGGTAGAACGTTAGGATTAGGCGCAAATTGCGGTTTAAGTTGGAGTGCGGAGTCTTTGCTGGAACACCACGACCACTTTTCTTCACTCCGAACGGCAAAATAGTCATTTCCTCTTCCGATTCTTCACTTGGTTTGACAGCGACAGCGAAATGTCAACATGACAAAACAGATGTCTTGGAGAAGTGAAAACGGGTGTCAACTTATTTGGCATAATCTTGAAATTTAGAAAAAAAAAGATGCTGATGCGAAATAAAAATCATTTAATCTTATTTAAAACAAAATATCCTAGTTAAGGGATGCACTTATCTTGAATTTTCATAATTGTTTTGATTTGTTTTCCATGTTTTTTAAAATCATTTTACATTTTTAATAAATAATATATATGTGCCAACCAGTTCTCCACATTCTTGACAGTATTATGCGCAGGGTGTTGTAGTTCCCCGTTTCGCCGCTGGCATCAGTTAGGCAGCACAGTTTTGTCCCCCGTTCGGTAAATGAGTGGCAATTCTATCTTTCTCTATTCTATGGTACAAGCACAGAGAACAGATGTACATCTTGGTTCTAACTTGTGTGTAAACCGTGTAAACTAAAAAAAATGCGTTGCATACAATCTTGCATCAAAGAAATTAGAGTGTGCAGGATACGCTTGGCGGCGCCACCGTCGCGGCTGAGAATACTTGACTTAACAATGAAAAAGGCTCAATAATTTCGAAAGCAAATAAATGTTAACCTCGTTTAAATATAAAATTCACTTCTGTAGAATTTCAGTTGACTAAAAATAATGCAAAATGCATTAACATTAACGAAAACATAACATAAACATAATTCATTCAAAAATGGGGTTTCAAGCGTCAACTTAAAATAGTCCCTTTACACATGTTATGTCAGATTTCGTTTTGTTTACCTTCTTTGGCGCGTAAAATTGCAGTGATTAGATGGCCCAACGTTCTGCTACTGTAGGCCATCATGATTTTGGAAGTGGCGCTATCTAGGCGGTTGGTGCACACCCTAGCTCTTTTCAACGTATTTTGGTTTGAATTTTTACACACGTTTTTCAATGCTGTTTGTTCAATGATATACATCTGTTCTCTGTGTGGGGTGTAATATGAAAATCAATTTTCCAGCACAGCAATTTTTCAGTTCCTTTTGGGGTCCTAAACAACTCCCCAAAGTTTGAGAACGATTGGTTTAATTCTCACATTGCAAAGCGATTCAATTTTCCATATAAATTTGTATGGGAAAAACCATTTTTGGATTTTTATATTTTCACGCTGTACTAAAACCGGATTCATATTCGGATGCTCTGGAATGTACTCTAAAACTTTCCCTAAGAGAGTATGGTGCTAGCTTGTCGCTGAAAGAAGATACAGCGTCCTCAAAACTCGTCTAAAACGTGATTTTCGATCAAAAAACACGCTTTAGACGAGTTTTAAAAACGCTGTATCTGTTTATAGGAGCAAGTTACCACCATACTCTCTTCGGGAAAGTTGTAGAGCACATTCCAGAGCATCCGAATATGAATCCGATTTTAGTACAGCGTGAAACGTGGATTTTATAATTATAAAAATCCAAAAAAATGGGTTTTCCCATACAAATTTATATGGAAAATTGAATCGCTTTGCGAAAAGTGAGGACTAAACCAATCGTTCCCAATCTTTGGGGAGTTGTTTAGGACCCCAAAAGGAACTGAAAAATTGCTGTGCTCGCTAAATTTGGACAACTTTATTTTTTTCCATACAACCATATTACACCCTAGTGGTACAAGCTTCCCATGCGCCAGTGACAACGCACATCGCGGGTTTTGTTTTCTAGCTTCGGTACGAGTCTTTTTTGGTGTGTTAGTATTTTGGTTCATCGTACCAGCGCACCAAAACACGTATGAGCCAAGGTGGATCACTCGATACGTTTGCGTTTGTCGTAGTGAAGTCTCACCGAGCGCTCAGTCGCAGTATGCTTTCCAAACCCAAAAACGCCTAAATGCATACTACATAGTTTTCTGGCTTGCTTATTGAAAGATCACAATTTTGCCTAACGCCTAAATGACAGTTTAGTGAATTACAGTAGGCGTTTCAAAGCTTTCAAGAACATTTATGCGGCTTTACCGTTACATCGTTTACAACACGGCAAATTCTCGGGTGTGGAAACACTTTCTGCCAGTCATTTTGTAACCACTTTAACGCTCTGGAGCAAAACGGAATTATTTTGTTTTTTCGTTAATTCTTAATATTTTCAAAAGTGCAAAAAACACTCAGAGAATACGAACAATTTTGCGATAGGCAGAAAACATTATGAACATCGCAAATAGTAAGCTAATTCTCTGCCTCACAAATAATTTGTTCTGATTTAAAAAAAATCGAAAATGCTTGTGTGCGAGCACAGCTTACACCCGGCCATGGCAACTGAGGCAAAAACCAGCGCTTTTCAGTTTTATGAAAAAATCATGTTGAGTTTTGAGTTGATTAATGAATGGACCATTCTTTATTTTGCTATTTCTTTGAAAAAAATTCAACTGCCGTTATCTTCCTTTTGTAAGAAAGGCTCTATCTCACCCCAGGTGGGATTAAATCGGCTTTTTTTTTACAAAAAAGCCTCCAAATTGCTAGTGTTTGAAATAACCCATTTGAATGAAATAATATAAATTGTCATTGTTTTGTTTTACCACATAAAGGGTGGCTCCTCTTCCCCCAAGAAAATTATATTTAACACTTCCATTACCAACCACCTCTGAAAATATTCAATTACAGATTCAATAAATGATTTTTTGAATATGGACATTCTCTAAAATGTTCCGAATATGAGGGATGATTATAACTTTTATAAAGCTTACTGCTGGGTTTTTTGAAAGGTCCAATAAAACATTTTATTTTTTGCTTTTTTATGTTTTTAAAACCGCCATGAATCAAAACTCCGGATTCTAAAAACTAAAAATAAACATAATTTGTCAATTAGTAAATTTTTTGTACATTTCAGTGCATCTCTTCACGTCAATGAATTTTTACATTAAGAATGAGTTAGCTCTTCGTTAGCTCACTCAAGAGTGAATTATTTGTATAGGTTAATTCTGAAAAAAAAAAGATACAACGTATATTTCGATTCGCCGACAAAATCCATTTCATTGCTTACTTTTGTTTGTTTGACCACTTTCTTGTTTGTTTTTGCTGCCTGTGCAGAGATAGTTCTAGAAATTCGTTTCAAACAGGCAGATGCTTCAACAGGGAAAAACAACTACCTACTTTTGCTCACCAGCTCACGTGAGCGCAAAACGCTCCGGTGAGCGTGAGCGAGCACGAGCTACCTGATAAAACTCACGCTCCAGCTGGAGCGAGCACTCCTTCCGTGAGCGCTCGCTCATTCGCAACCCTGGCGAACAGTAAATTGGTTCCACTTTGACAGTTCAAAATTCAGGCCCAGGTTAACATTCAAGTGGCTCACTAAAACGTTTAAGATGCAATTCAGCACCCAGGTTAACATTCAAGTGGCTCACTAAAACGTTGGAGATGCAACATTAGGATGTAATATCAAAATCGATTTTCCAGCACAGCAATTTTTCAGTTTTTTCTAAACTCCCAAAGTTTGGGAACGACTTTGCGCAAAGCGATTCTATTTTCCATATAAAACCATTTTTGGATTTTGATATTTATAAAATCCACGTTTCACGCCTAAAACCGATTCATATTCGGATGCTCTGGAAGGTGCTCTACAACTTTCCCGAAGAGTTTTAGCTTGTCCCTGAAAGAAGATACAGCGTGTTCAAAACTCGTCTAAAACGTGATTTTCGAGCAAAAAACACGTTTTAGACGAGTTTTGAACACGCTGTATCTTCTTTCAGGGACAAGCTAGCACCATACTTTCTTCGGGAAAGTTGTAGAGCACCTTCCAGAGCATCCGAATATGAATCCGGTTTTAGTACAGCGTGAAACGTGGATTTTATAAATATCAAAATCCAAAAAAATGGTTTTTCCCATACAAATTTATATGGAAAATAGAATCGCTTTGCGCAAAGTGAGGACTAAACCAATCGTTCCCAAACTTTGGGGAGTTGTTTAGGACCCCAAAAGGGACTGAAAAATTGCTGTGCTCGCTAAATTTGGACAATTTTATTTTTTTCCATACAACCATATTACACCCTAATGCAACATACATCTGAGTCATAGCAAAAGCACGTGAAATTACCTTTTTGATTTTCGGAGTAGCTCACTTGAAAAATAATTTGATTTTGCTATGTTGGTTTCTTTCAGTGTATTATTTTTATATATGTCCAATCCCTACTCGCCACCAGGAGGCGTGCTTCAGCATCAGTTGTCAATCGTACAGTATTTAAAGAAATTACAAATTCTCTTTTATAAGTGTAAGGGAGCGTCCTTTTATTACGTAACGCAGTTTGGTTGGGGAGGTAGAGGGGGGTCGAAGACCGTGTTAAAAAAAAGAAATTTGTATGAAAATTTTGTCACGAATCCAAATTTTGCGTTACGTAATAAAAGAACGTTCCCTAAGTCTCCAGTGATGTTTTGACGATTGCAAATTGGAAGATAAAACTCAGTTGCCACACAAACTCAACCCCCTTTTTGATACGGAAAATTTGGATATTTTAAAAGAAAAACACTGTATTCTGATATGTGTTCATAAGTTACACTAACGCTTCTTCAAATTTATAAACAGTATTATACTTAAAAGTTAAAGAAAAGCTAACAACAATGTCGACCAGATCGCATTTGACAAAAGATTTGAACGGTGAGTAATTGAGATAGGGGCTCAAAAAAAAAACTGGGACTACTTGGCTCACAGAGACGGTTCTGGTGAAGTCTTATGTTCTTTTTTTTGTTGTTGTCAAGATTCATAAGCTACTAGTATGATTGACCTTTGAGTTTTTAGTATAATGGATGCTAAAGTTTGTATGATTCTTACCATACATCAGCACAATGTTCGCACTGAATCATCATTTACGATTGATTTCCAACATCCGAGTACCATTCGGAAGACTTCGGAACTATACATACCAAGATATACTACCAACTGTAGACTTCACAACTCCTTCAAGTTTAACTTCCGATTATTTTAGAACAATTTGTCTTATGTGTAGTAAATCTGTGTACTTCTACGATTAAGTTGCTTAGTTGATTGGATCGTTGTTTGCAAATACTTTACTGGAAGCTGATAAGATTGTTGAATCAACAATGATCGTTTCGTTTAATTATTTTAGTCAATTAAACTAAGCATTTAGGCTTGTCGTTGAATTATGGGACAGGCAAAAAACACCACTGACAATAATCCCAAATTTCTTAGAGGTTGTATAAGGCAAAACGGTTGACCCCAAACTGGTGCAACTCCAGAGCAAACCAAGTATTCAGAAAGTCACTCAGACCAGAGAGAAAAGATTTGA
The DNA here is from genome assembly GCF_015732765.1 of Culex quinquefasciatus. Lineage (NCBI taxonomy): Eukaryota > Metazoa > Arthropoda > Insecta > Diptera > Culicidae > Culex > Culex quinquefasciatus. The sequence goes on from NC_051863.1 coordinate 102,121,386, forward strand.
TGGATTGGATATTAGGTTTGACGCCGACTCGATTTGGAGTTTAGAAGGAGTGCACTGTTTACATGGACTTAACACAGTTCGACGCGCTCGTCGATTTTGTTCGGGGAAAATCGTCGACAATCGACGAAGACCATGTAAACAGTGCACACGAGCTGTCAAATTAATAACATCACGGTGTAAAACCTAATATTGCAAGGATCGCTCGTCCGCTAATCTTATAAGTTGATTTAATCCGAAGAACACCATAATGCGATCAGAACCGTCCAACTGGTACTTATATAAATAAATTATGTTTTTTTAAATTTTATTGCAGAGAGTGTAAAAACAATTCTGGGGCGGAATGTTAAGATTTTGGTGAAGTATATGGTGAAATTGGAAACAAAAAGTGATAAATTTGAAAACAGAATGTTGGTAAGTTTTCAGTAGTGCTACCAGTATCTCATTTCTAACCTGTTGAGTAGAATTTGGACAATAAGCCCAAACTAGCCTTACTAAAACTAGACCATGAGAGATTTCCATGCCTTTAGTACAAAAGTTGTTATTAATTTCAATAATGTTTTTCGTAGGTTTTGACACCCGTACGCGTTTATTTGTTCACAGCTAAAGTCCCCACCAGGGTAAGTTTAGAATTTTGATTTAAAAAAATGGCGTAAAGCTGGTTTTACAACTTTATTGGTACGTTCGTTTGAAGAATCGATGCGGCACTGAGTGCCGCACTTGTCGGTGCCAGTTTTGGTTCAATCGAACGTCATTTGTCAGTGTGCGTGGAACTCGCATGAAACTGAAAAAAATATCGAGTGCGGCACTAGAGTTTCAGTTCCAAGATGGCGGCGAAACTCGTGCGGAACTAGAGCGAATTACTTCAAGGAAACACTTTGACAGCTCTGAGTGTGGCACTCAGTGCGGATCTACACCCTTACCAAAAATCATGATTTTTGAGTTCCAAATCCCACTTTTCATACGAATTTTTCAGTTCAACCCATATAATAATTTTGATGGTTGTAGTACCTCAAAAAATAAAAAAAGTGGGATTTGGAACTCAAAAAATCATGATTTTTGGTAAGGGTGTACCCTTCAAACGAAGGTACACCCTTACCCAGGCCTGCCCAACGTCCGGCCCGCGGGCCGGATCCGGCCCATGAAGCCATTTCATCCGGCCCGCGACGGCTTTTCAAAATAGTTGTATGACCGGCCCTTAAGGCTGTTCATGAAATATTAAATAAATAAATTGATTGTCTGAATTTAAAAAATAAGCTTTAAACTAAATTTTAACATATTGTAATAACATTCTTCATGTTTGAGTTTAATTCTTATAATTTCTATATTGATAATTTTAAACTGAAAAATGATGCAAGAAAACAAAATTATACATTTAAAATTGTGAAATGTATGAAAAAGCTTGGATTATTTTCTAAAAATGTACAAAAAGACACTAAATTTAAATTTCTCCATTTTTAACTTCAAACTGATGTTTTTTTCTATTTTTTAAAGAAACAGGTAAACAAAAACTAATGTTTTTTTTTTCTAGAACAACTTTTCAGTGATAAAGTGTTTTTTAAGCTTAAAAAAGCAAATTATTCATACTGATAAAAGATCGCATCAAATATTTTGAAAATATTAAAAATGTCTCAAAATGAGTCAAGAAATTTTGGAGCAAAATGTATATTTTCATAAACTTTGAATTTTGAAAATAACGAATTGAAAATGATTTAATATATATTTTTTACACTTTTTAAATTTTGTGTGTTTTTACAACCATTTTAAAATATTTTAACACTCATACGCTCGGGTAGTCATTTGACCCCTATTTTTTTTTCTTAAAAATCTCATAACTTTTGGTAGAATTGATCAAACTGGATGCTTCCGGTTGCAAAAGATCCAGATTTGTCTATATTTTGAACTGTCAGATGGGGGACAAATATGGTCCACTTTTACCAGAGATATTCCAGATTCCGTTGGGGTACCTCGGTCCTCCTATTTGGGGCTTTGGTCAATAGAATAAAAACCATTGCACAGAAAAATGCCGGAAATGACGCAAAACTTCAAGGCATCATTCTAATACATCATCCTGCATAGCTACATGGCATGGACAAGACCTTCGGGCACCGAAACAGGATCCAACCGGAAACGGTTCACTGAGCTGATGTCGATTGGTGCCCAAATGGAACCAGTTCCGGTGCCCCGTAGGACTTAACCATGTCAATTATTTTTGCTGGATGATGTATTAGAATAATGCCTTGAAGTTTTGCATCATTTCCGGCAATGATCTGTGCAATGGTTTTTGTTTTATTGATCAAAATCCCAAATAGGATTGCCGAGGTACCCCAACGGAATCCGGAATATCTCCGGTAAAAGTGGACCATATTTGTCCCCCATCTGACAGTTCAAAATATAGACAACTCTGGATCTTTTGCAACCGAAAGCATCCAGTTTGGTCAATTCTACCAAAAGTTATGAGATTTTAAGAAAAAATAGGGGTCAAATGACTACCTGAGCGTTTGTGTGTTAATAAAGGTGCACAACAACGTAAAAGTTTTTGTAAAGGATATTCGAATCCAAATTTCGTTTGAATAATTTTTATCATGTCTCATAGATTTTTTTTTCTATTGAAGTGTTGAGGAAATCAAACTAAAAAAAATTGCAACGAGCATTGAAATTTGAATGTTTTTTTTTTTCATATTAAAATTATAGCAAGGTTTTTAGTTACAATCGTCAAAAACAATAACTATACAATTTCTAACAAACAAAAATTAAAATAAGTCAAATAAACACATTTTTGAAAGTTATTTTTGTTTTTCATTCCTAAAATCAAGATATATGAATCTTATTTGCAACAATACATCTTTTATTTATTTACTTAAAAAGAACCCAATCACCAAAAATTAAAAAAAAAATGTGTTTACTTTATCAACTTTTATCAAATATTAGTTCCGGCCCGTCACTGCTTCAGAAAAATCAGATCTGGCCCGCAGGGCCAAAAGGTTGGGCACTTGCGCCTTACCAAAAATCATGATTTTTGATTTAAATCCCACTTTTCATACGATTTTTTGAGTTCAAGTACTACGACCATAAAAATGGTTATATGGGTTGAACTGAAAAATTCGTATGAAAAGTGGGATTTGGAACTAAATAAATCATGATTTTTGGTAAGGGTGTACCATTAGGGTGTAATATGGTTGTATGGAAAAAAATAAAGTTGTCCAAATTTAGCGAGCACAATCTTTTTTAGTTCCTTTTGGGGTCCTAAACAACTCCCCAAAGTTTGGGAACGATTGGTTTAGTCCTCACTTTGCGCAAAGCGATTCAATTTTCCATATAAATGTGTATGGGAAAAACCATTTTTTTGGATTTTGATATTTATAAAATCCACGTTTAACGCTATATCAAAACCGGATTCATTTTCGGATGCTCTGGAATCTGCTCTACAACTTTCCCGAAGAGAGTATGGTGCTAACTTGCTCTTATAAAAAGATACAGCGCGTTCAAAACTCGTCTAAAACGTGTTTTTTGCTCGAAAATCACGTTTTAGACGAGTTTTGAGGACGCTGTATCTTTTTTCAGGGACAAGCTAGCACCAAACTCTCTTCGGGAAAGTTGTAGAGCACATTTCAGAGCATCCAAATATGAATCCGGTTTTAGTACAGCGTGAAACGTTGATTTTATAAATATCAAAACTCAAAAAAAATGTTTTTCCCATACAAATTAATATGGAAAATTGAATCGCTTTGCGCAAAGTGAGGACTTAACCAATCGTTCCCAAACTTTGGGGAGTTGTTTAGGACCCCAAAAGGAACTGAAAAATTGCTGTGCTGAAAAATCGATTTTGATATTACACCCTAGTGTACCATATATTCATTTGAATAACTATTGTTTTTTTTTTGCAAGCAGTGACATAACCAAACTTTTAGGCACCCTCCGCAGACGTCAAATCAGTACAAAGTTGCTGATGCTGTATTTCTTCCGGAAAAGATCCGGCAACAAATTTGTATAGTTTGACGTTTGCAGAGGGTGCCGAAAAATGGCATCATATCACATTGACAATAAAGTTGGACGTAATTTTCATAACGAAATTAGAATTGACTAACCCGCAATGTTTATTTCAGATTGATAGCAATTTTCACTACCTTGACATACATACAATCGACAGTAAAGATCCAACACACTTCTCTATTTCAACATTAGACAAAACGTATGTGTTTTCTAGTATCGGAGATGCAGGAAATTTAAGTTCGGTAGGATCCCATTCGACATTTAATGTTAATATCTGAGTATCAAGCATTTTTTTTTATTTTCAGAATGCGGACGTTATCCTTACTGATTTGTCTTCTGCTATCAAGCAAATTTTTCCAACAGTGCCACTGAAATATATTATTAAAAAGGTTTGTTTGTCGTTTAACATTAAGCAGTTTGAAACTCAATAACCATTTTTTCCCTGCAGATTGAAGTGAATCCCATAGAACGTGCATCAATTTTTTCCGATGAACTTCGCCCTTCCGACCCACGAAACGTTGGACCATGCGGCGGGTTTAGCGTCCAATATTTTTGCATGTGTGATTACCACGGCGTTCAGTACCGTGAGGAGGTTAGTATTTAGATTCAAACTTGTTTAACTTATTGAGTAAGGCAGGGATGCAAAATGATCAGATGGCTGCTCATCGTTGTAGTCACTCTAGTTACACTGAGCAAAACTCCCACAGCGCATCGAAGTGTTTCGCACATGATCTGACCCTGTTGTACAGAGCACTCAAAAATCAATCGCAAAACACTTGAAATTTCGGTGATTGGCCATGAAATAATTTCAATACAAGCTGTATACATATTCTCGCTTGCTCTCGTCGTGCACTCTACCACTGCGCCGGCCGGCCAGTTGAAAACGGGAGAGTCGTTCTAGCTTCGCTTCTAGCCTTCGATAAAAGTCGCGCTAAAATCAATCAGTGAAACACATTTAATTCAAGTGGAAAATCACGTTGCCTTTAAATAGTGCTTAAGATCAATTTCAAGTGTTTTCCTCATCACTTTGAATAGTTCAAGACAGTGGGACAAATTCATGAGCAAAACACTTGAAAAGCTTGAGCCACCCGAATGAAAATAACGTGTCAAAAAATACCAAAAAGTCAATCGCTCAAACACTTGCATTCGATAGTGGTTTGGATTGATGTGGAAACACAAAACAATTAAATCTATGATGTGGTTTTATTCAATCATTCAAGTGTTTGGGCACTTGAATAAAAAGTGTGGCGTATTTTCAGTGTATAGTTTTTCGGTACAGCTATAAAGGAGCGGCCGTGGCTGACTGGTTACGGTGTTCGCTTTCTAAGCGAATGGTCCTGGGTTCGATTCCCATCTGCTCCCAACGAGAAAGTATAGGAAATATTAATCTTGAAACTCTGAACATGAACGAAAAATCAAAGTCGCCCGAGTCGAGGTTCGATCCCCCGTCCTTTGGATCGGCAAGCAAAAATGCTTACCACTACGCCATCACAGCTTTGTGAGCGATGACTGGAATCAGGAATACTGTTACTATCAACTATATACGCGCTGGGTCCTTGTCCATTTGACAAGGGTTCGGAAGTTCTAAATAACGTTTGAACCCGATTGGTGCAAACGTTCTTCAGGGCGGGGCTTGTCGATAAAGCTGAAGTACCTCGCGCTCGGCTAGCCAGCGTAGAAATGGGTCACCGAAGCTCGGCAGAGCTTACACCTTCCAAATGCCTATGCGAGTTATTTGCATGTATAGAATGAAGATCAAAAAATACATGGAAACAACTCAATTTGTAAGAAGCGACCGCGTGGTCCCGTTTGGTTGGTTGCACACACACACACACACATAGTTTTTCGGTACAGGTATCATATGTATTCGGATCCAACTATTTTTAGGACCTTTATTTGGATATTCTCTTGTTTACTTCATAAGTAAAAGCAGTTCTTTTCAAGGCTATTTTATCCAGAGCAGCAAAACACTGCCTCCAAATTGCATATTTCCTAATTGTTGGATGTTATTGTGCCTCCATAACTGTGGAACATCTGAATTTAACTGATATTTTCACGCAAAAAGTTATCATATCAATTATTTTCATAAATTTGAGTGTGTGAAGTCATTATTTTGTTTAAAATAAAATAACTTCTGGAGACAACCAAAGTTTGTTTACACTCGTGTACCGATTTTGTGGATTTCAAGGGTCAATGTATTTCTTTAAAAACTGGATCAAAAAAATCAAATCATCCGCTCTACAGCATTGCCTTGGCGTTCTCCATAGCGAGATTCCTACTCGAAACTTAGTGTCCGAAGGCTTGATTGTTGAGGCAATTGCAAACCTCTTTTTACACCTAAGCTTCCATCTACCCCGGGATTCGAACTGAAGACCTTTGGATTGTGAGTCCAACTGCCTACAAGCGACTCCACCGAGGCAGGACCCAGGGAGACGACTCCTACACCTGGACTGAGCTAACGATCTAACCTCTAGGTTAGACCAGGGCCAACATTTACTTCCCGTCCTACGGAAGGCGTGATCAGACAAATCTCGTCCGAAAAATGCCACTGGGACCTTCTGGGATCGAACCCAGGCCGACTGGGTGAGAGGCAACCACGCTTACCCCTACACCACGGGTCCCGGCTTGACTTGAAACGTAAAAAACTTGATATGAAACGTAAAAAATCACAGTCAGTAGATACATCACTCGAAAGATCACAAGAAAACCTTTCACATGAAGGTAAAAGCAAATTATTTTGTTCAACTATCGATTTTCTATGATTTTCTGAACACTGGCCGATAGACTATAATATATCATTCGAAGCAATCCTTCAAAAAATTCAAGGTATACGAACCAATTGCTTCAAAAGGGTTGGCCCTATCATTCATAGTTTTGAAAATATTTATCATCAAACTTTAAAAATCGATTTTTGATTTCGACATGCGACATCGATTTTTTGACTGATTTTTTAAATTTTAAATTGGTTTTCATTACCAAAGTGTTTTAGACAATTTAAAAAGTAAACAACACCGGTTATGCTAAAACTGAAAAGTGATGTGCTCTGAAAAACATTTTTCTTGAACAAATAATGTTGGTCTTATTGGTGAAAATTGAAAATTTACACATTTGAAAGAGAGTATGCAAATTTCAATGCACGAAGTTGATTATAAAAGGGGAAATCGAGCAGAAAATATTTCAAAGGCCATTTTTTTACACCATGAAATGTGAAGCCCATCAGTATCGGAAACGGGTGTATCCCATTTGGCATAAAGCCATTTGGCATAATGCCGTTTGGCATAACGCCGTTTGGCATAATGCCGTTTGGCATAATGGACGTTTGGCATAACGGTCATTTGGCATAATGGCCATTTGGCATAATGGTCATTTGGCATAATGATATTAAATTTTCAAAATTATGTCAATTCCATAGACTGGAATCAATCGGCACTACAGTTTGAATGAGGACAGCAGTTTTTAGTACATTTTAAAAGCTTAACATTTAGAAAACGATGCACTTTTTTGAATGTTATAGAATTTATAACACTTCTTCAGTTCTTCAGGCAGCTTGCTTGCCCACTGAGAATTTTGGCTCAAACCATGAGTCGATCTGGTTCGAGATCGAGCCCGAATCGAGTCGAGGCTCAAGCAAAATTCTCAGTGGGTGGTTACATGAGAGTAGCCTGCCTCAATATTTTCTGCAGTAGCAGCAAGTGCTGGCCGAAGAGCTTAAAGAAAAAGTTGAAGTTTTCAGCGGTGGTGTTATAAAATCTGTAACATTCTTAATATTTGACGGATCTTGGCACACTCTTCGGTTCCTTGGTTGTTCCTGGGTTGCTCCTGGAACACGAACTATGAGGTCAAATTCAATAATCAATAAGGGACTAAAAACTCAAAACCAAAACGCACCGATTATACGGGTTTAAATCCCATTTAAATTTCAAAGTCAAAGCGCCAGGTCCTGTCACAATCAATCAAGCTCATATTTGGGATTCGGGCTTTGTGCATCTAGGGAATCATGACCTGAAATGAACGCAAAATTCGCTCATTTTGTTACATCCTACCAATATATACTCATTCATATTACAGGGTAAATATTAATTGAATATTTTATCAGCAAGTGGCGCTACTTCCATTCAAATATACACAAAACTGAGATTTTTATTTGAAATGTAAACACGAATGTAAAGCATTCCACTTTGTCATATACGTAGAAACATATTCACCGTCTTCAGCTTTGGATCTAACCCAAAAAAGCTGCGGGTCATTTTTTCTGAACTTTCAACTGCTGACTCAAGGTTTATATTTCCTTTAAAGAAGGGGACACTTTCTAGGCTTGTGACAACTGCTGATAAAAGTTGAATTTTCTTCATTAAAAAGGGAATAATGCGCTTCAGCGGTGGTCACAACTCAAGCAAGTTTTCCCTTCCTTTAAAAATATTCACCTATATCAGCAGTCAAGGAGTTTTCCCTTCTTTAAAGAAGGGAAAATTCAACTTGTATCAGCAGTCAAGAGATTTTTCCCTTCTTTAAAGAAGGGAAAGTTCAACTCATGTTAGTAGTTATCTCAAATCAAAGAAAGTTTTCACTTCTCAAAGAAAGGTAAATTCAACTTGTGTCAGCAGTCAAGAAAATTTTCCCTTCTTGACTGGAGAGAAAATTCAAACATATAGGGATAATTCAACTCGTGTTAGTAGTTATCACAAGTACAGATAATTTTCCATTATTTAAAGAAGAAAAATTCAACTTGTGTCAGTAGTCATCACAAGTCAGTGAGTTTTTTTTCCTTCTTTAAATAATGAAAAATTCTCTTTACTTGTGATAACTACTAACACGAGTTGAATTATCCCTATATGTTTGAATTTTCTCTCCATTAAAGAAGGGAAAATTTTCTTGACTTGTGATAACTGCTGACACAAGTTGAATATACATTTCTTCAAAGAAGCAAAAACTTTCTTTGATTTGAGATAACTACTAACATGAGTTGAATGAGTTTCTTAAAAGAAGGGAAAACTCTCTTGACTGCTGATATGGGTGAATATTTTTTGAAAAGAAGGGAAAACTCGCTTGAGTTGTGACCACAGTTGAAGCCCATTTTCCCCTGTTTAATGAAGAAAATTCAGTTTTAGAAGGAAAATTCAATTTTTTTTAGAAAATAAATGATGGTAATATTCATCAGGAAATGGTGCCAGATTTTGAGTGAGACATCAGAAATTGGTAAATATTCATCAGTTTCTGATAAATATTCATCAGGTTCACATGTTTAAAAAAAAAATTAGGTAATATTACTCAAAAAGAGGTGATATTCAACCAACCAAATTTTCAACTTTCCAAAATTCAACTTTGATTCTGTGCAGTTGTCACAAGCTTAGAAAGTGTCCCTTTCTTTAAAGGAAGTATTTACCTTCATAAATGTCGAACACAGCAAAAAAAAGTTGAATTTTGGAATCTTGAAAATTTGGTTGGTTGAATATTACTCATTTTTTGAGTAATATTACTCAAAAAATGTTTAAAAATGTGAACCTGATGAATATTCATCAGAAACTGATGAAAATTCATCATTTTCTAAGGTAAAATTTATCATTTATTTTGCCACAAAATCTGTCACCATTTCCTGATGAATATTACCATCATTTTTTTTTCTGTGAACATATTTGGCTCAATCTAGGGGTCAATGGCTTAAAATAGCCCTGGGAACAATATTCAGCATGTGGAGCAACGTTTTGAACAAACGTTTCAAGTTCTGGGCACCCATACACAGAAAAAAAATGATGGTAATATTCATCAGGAAATGGTTTGTGTCGAAAAAATGTCTAATCATCAGGAATTGATGAATATTCATCAGTTTTTGATGAATATTCATCAGGTTCACATTTTTTATGTAATATTACTCAAAAAAGCGGGAATACGGGAATATTCAACCTACCAAATTTTCAACCTTCCAAAATTATTTTTTTTTGCTGTGTAGCCAGCAGTTTTTAAATAATCTTAAGGAAAGAAAAAAATCAGCTTTCGCCGGCAGTTATCACAACCTAATATGGTCTTCTTAAAGCAATTCCATTATTAACTTTATTTTGAAATTTTAACATCATTATGCCAAATGACCATTATGCCAAATGGCCATTATGCCAAATGACCGTTATGCCAAACGTCCATTATGCCAAACGGCATTATGCCAAACGGCGTTATGCCAAACAGCATTATGCCAAATGGCATTATGCCAAATGGGATACACCCATCGGAAACCTACTTGACCGAAATGTCAAGCTCATATATGTGTTTCTAATAATAGCTTTTCATCGATCTGATGGCCGAGTGGGCTAAGGCGCCAGTTAAATTTGATCGGTCACAAGCCTGTTACATGTTGTTTAAAAATACTTGAAGATTCTCTCTTCGCCATATTGAACGCCATCTTGGATTACACGCTACTGGGTCGCCGTGACCAATTTTCATGGTCATATTCGGGTTCAGCGACCCCAAATTAGTTAAATTTGATCGGTCACAAGCCTGTTACATGTTGTTTAAAAATATTTGAAGATTTTCTCTTCGCCATATTGGACGCCATCTTGGATTACACGCTCCTAGGTCGCCGTGACTGATTTTCATGGTCATATTCGGGTTCAGCGGCCCGAAATTAGTTAAAATCGACACGTCGACAACCTTCAGGAGTGCTACTGGGGACGCGCAGTCTTGTTTTTTCGCGATAATTTTCGTCTCTTTTGTGTCGTTATTTGTGTGCATGGGGTGATTGGTCATTATAATTGGATAATGCCTTCATAAGTGCATTGCTACTGGGGACGCGCAGTCCTGTTTTTTTCGCGATAATTTTCGTCTCTTTTGTGTCGTTATTTGTGTGCATGGGGTGATTGGTCATTATAATTGGATAATGCCTTCATAAGTGCAGTGCTTCTGAGGACGCGCAGTCCTGTTTTTTCGCGATAATTTTCGTCTCTTTTGTGTCGTTATTTGTGTGCATGGGGTGATTGGTCATAATAATTGAATAATACCTTCATAAGTGCAGTGCTTCTGGGGACGCGCAGTCCGGTTTTTTCGCGATAATTTTCGTCGTAAATGATCGTAAAAATTTATTCCAACTTTCAGTTTTAGTATTAACTCATCAAACTATCGATTTTATGAAGAGTAAAGCGTCATTTATTTACTATTTTTGAAATTTGCTCGCGTTATCTAAATTGTAAAAACAGTAAAATTATACTGATAAGCCCAGCCCATAGCACTACTGCTCGGCTGGCACGCGTTCGATAAAAATAAAACATTTTAAATAATCAATTATCTATCTTTCCGCAGCCGGCTGCCTAAGATTTAAAAATTTCAACCGATAAACAAAATGCTCATGGTCACATCACTGCCACTCGTGAATCCTGACCTCATACCCATCTACTAACCCCTCAAAACTCATGTGATACTTTGTCGGAGAAGCAGTCGATTGGGCGGTCTCTATCACTCAAGTATCGGACTAACATTCCCATCCACTTCCCCGTGACCCTACCACTGGTCGTGGCCGGCGCCGGTATTGATCAGCATGATAGGGGCCTTTGAGAAGTTGCGAAGCGAGGAAAGATAGCACCCACTCATCTTCCACGGCTCGTGGATGTAACTTCTGGAGGTCCTGGTCAATAACGGAGTAGCAACTGCGGGTGGGCACCTATGCTTATGCTTATGCTTAATCGACACGTCGACAACCTTCATACTGTGATATTGTTGACTTCTCTATATAGCCGCCATATTGGTCGCCATCTTGAATATCTCGCTTCCCTTAAGGAATCCGGCTTCGTGACCGCGATATTCGGACTCAGCAGGGTCGATTTAGCCTAGATCCATCAAAACCTGGCCTGTTACACGATTTGCCGTTAGACATGCTATTTTTGGGTTTTTAGCCCTGACTATATGTTCAATTATCGATTTTCTATGATTTTTAAACATTGGCCGATCTGTAAACCGTTTCGAATATGTAGGATGACTGTACTTTGTGCACGAACCCAAAAACACTATTTTGAAAAATATATTCAAAATAGTTTTTACTATAAAATGTGTTAGGTAAACTTGTTTCCGTAAGTAAAAATGTTTAACCTGAGCATATATTGTACGATCAGTACCTAGCTGGACTCGGTCACTGGAAACGACCGGCGGCTCAGTGACCGACGAAATAGGCGGCGGGCCAGATGCGGGCATAAAAATGTCAAAATCTCTTCCCCTCACTTCGTCTCACCATCCAGCTGCAGATTTGTTGACAAACAAACGGAGCACGCGGTCGCATGATGGCGGCATCGAGCCAGAATTAGGGGTGATCATGTGATTAAAAATGAAAGTTTATTCAAGAAAAATAATATTTTTCCGACCGAATAAAAAAATTGCGAGCATTTTCAAACAATTATTCCTGATGTCGGAGAAGTGATAAAAAAGCAAACTGTTAATCCATAATTTTTCTATAAATTGATTTTTCACTCCAACTGGGAACCCCTAGGTCTATCCACGACCGTTTCCAATGACCAGCTGCGGGGTAAATCCACAATATCAAGGCTACGGCTTGATTGTTTCATGAAAAACTATTGTGTTTCAAAGTTTCCCAAATCTTGTGCACAAAGTAGTCTAGCGCGACTTCTCGAAGTATAATCTAAGCTTGTTTGTTATCTATATTTTTAAACTACTGTCTATTTCTACATCTACTTGCTGCATAAAGCTTTTACTTGTTATTCTTTATCATACACAGAAAAAAAAGTTGAATTTTGGAGTGTTGAAAATTTGGCAGGTTGAATATTACCTCTTTATTTGTGTAAAATTACATAAAAAATGTGTAAAAATGTGAACCTGATGAATATTCATCAAAAACTGATGAAAATTCATCATTTTCTGGGGTAAAATTTATTATTTATTTTGCCACAAAATCTGTCACCATTTCCTGATGAATATTACCATCATTTTTTTCTGTGTACAATTATTATCTTTCTTTTACTACACGGAGAGACCGGCCGGGGCAAATCTAAGAAAATCTTGGTTAATTTAACTAAAAGTATGGGTTAATTTTTTACACAGCTTTTTTTCAACAATCGATTGTTGATTTTGTTAACCCGAAATTGCTGACCACTGATAATTAAAATTAACTAAAAAAATACTTGGAATTGCCATTTTTGTTGGTTAAATGGCCGAAAAAAATTCTAGCAGTCGACTGCCAGAATATTTTTTTTTTTTCAGAAAATTAACTAAAAATTTCTTGTTTTCAGCTGAAATATTGTGAAATATTCTGTTAAAAACTGGCTGGGAAATGTTTTTCAACTATTTTTCAACAATTTTTTTTCGTTGTATCAACCGAAATATTTTTGCATGCAGCAAATTATTAGTATTTTATAACAAAACATTTTTTAATTAGACATAATTTATGTAAGTGTTGATATATATTTTCTTTAATTATCTAACGATATAGGCTGGGCCGAATTTCTAGCTATATTTTAACTATTGTCTTACTTGAATTCAGAAAAATATTCGTACATGTAGTCAATAACTAGCAGTTGTTAGCGATATTTTTAAAGAATTTGCAGTAAATTTTGTAATAATGTCTCACAAATTAATGCTGAGTGTTTTTATTTTCGCATTTATTCTGCCTAAAAATTTATCGTTTTGTACTAATTTGTTTTTTTTTGCATGAAGTTAATAAGTTACTGTTAAAAGCATCAAAACAAAACTTTTTTTTAACTGTTGTTATAAAACATGTAAAGTTTGATTAATGTTTTAAAAATCTACGTTGCATTAAACTAAACATAATGAAAAAGCATATTACAAATTTTGTTAAACATATTTAAAAAAGATGTTTAATTTAACATGAATTCCTGAAAAATAGAAATCGAGCAAAATTTTCACCAAGTTTTAAGCTTATATTTTTATTATGTTGTATAAATTTAAGTGTTGTATCCACTTACCATCACTGTGAAATCATCAGATAAGTCATCATCATCTACAATGGTCTCAGGTTTAGTTATTTTTCTTGTGGTTGGAAACAGAATTTTCACTAAAGTGAACCTTTTGCTGCAAATAGACATGTGAAATGTATTAGTAATTTAATACAAAATTCTTAATTTCGGCTATAAACTGAAAAAAAAAGGAACGTAAATAAATGAAATTATATTGAGGAAAGAAGAAATATCAATAATGCTACTTACCAAAGTTGCATTAATTTAACAATTACTTTTGGCAACAAACTTTCATTGCATTTGATTCAATTTATTCAACGTACTTCGATTCCTGAAAAAAATATTTTGAGTTTTACTTACCAGTTTATTGAGCAGTCGTATTGCAACAAAACTTTCAAGATAATAGTTATCTTCTTTTATATATTTTATATTTTTTTATTTTTTTTTTTATATTTTACTTCATCTCTATTTTTTATGTTGTTTATGTTGCTTACACATGGCATTTCTATGTATTTTATAATTGATGATTCTGGAAAAAAAATAATGGTTCATTAAGATTTTATCCGTCGTAAGCACGGAGCTTTTTAATGATTCAGTTTTCTAATAAGAATCACATTAGATAAATTATTGTGCAAAAATAAACCCATACTTACTTGGATTAACCAACATTTTGTTAAATTTGCCCGGGCTGCTCTATCCGTGAAGAGTCGGCCCGCATTTCCCTTCTATTGCCCTCTCGTTCCATCAAACATTCTTCTAACATGTTCAACTCACTCGCATTGGAGGTCCTCATGGCAAATCGTCCTCTTGCTCTTCATAGTTTATCACCTGCAAAGAAATCATCAACAAACCTACTCACCAATTCCACCTCCCCAGTTGCAACACTTTGATGTGCCACTTCAACATTAGCTAAATAGTGTAATTTTCACCTTTCACATTCTCTCACTTCATAATTAACAACACAAACTCAACAAATCGACCGCTCTCGTTCGAATCCTGACTTCAAATGACAGACGTAAACAAACCCAAGTTCATCTTTTAAATATTCAACCAAATGTAAATTATATTCAACCAACAAAATTTTTGATTTTCCTAAAACCAAAGCTAACAGTCGAGCACGTTCATTCGAGTTCGGGAAATCTGTTAGCTTTTTGCCTCTAGCATTTCCAACAAACAGGTTATTAAATTAATACTCAATTTTAGTTATTCTAACGGAATATTGGCAGTAACAAGTACGTTTTTGTTAAAATTAACGAAAGTAAAATCAACAATTTTACTAGTTAAAATTTCTAGGCACGGTCTCTCCGTGTATTGATTCTTTATACAATAAATTTTCCTCGCTAAGGACAAAAAAATGTAACAATGCACAGAAAAAAAAGTTGAATTTCGGAATGTTGAAAATTTGGTAGGTTGAATATTAACTCTATTTTTGAGTAATATTACATAAAAAATGTGTAAAAATGTGAACCTGATGAATATTCATCAAAAACTGATGAAAATTCATCATTTTCTGGGGTAAAATTAATCATTTTTTTTTTGCCACAAAATCTGTCACCATTTCCTGATGAATATTACCATCATTTTTTTCTGTGTATTCCGCGACAGAAGAAATTGCAACAAATAAACATGATCCAACACTACACGCAGAAAAATATTTTGTACGATCAGCCTGTACGAGGTTTGATTCAACAAAATTTTTTGTTGAATATAATCAACGCCGATTTTGCGTTGAAACAAACCTTAATTATTTCAATCCCCCAAAAATTTTTGCTGTTTTGAAAAAGTTGCTTTGACGTTAAGTGTTGATTCAACAAAAATCTTGTTTTTCAAATCAACAAAATGTTTTGTTGATTCAAATAGGGGATTGGGTAACAAGCTAAGGAAATGTTCGTTATAACCCATTAAAAACTTGTAAAATGTGTCGGATTTTTTTATAGTCATCTTATTCCAGGTCTTGACTAAGACTTTGATAGAAATAGTTTTTAAAAAATCCTTTTTTTTTAATAAAAAAAAAGATTTAAAATTTTTTGATTTCTACTCAACTAGTGGAGCAAGACTAACAACCCGTTGGGGCTAGAGGAAAATTGCATGAAATAACATGTTAATTTGCTAACAATTGAACTGTTATCACTTAGATACATCAAATTAGAATGTATTTGAAACGTTTCGTTCACAAATGTTTATCAGTTTTTCTTACTTATATTTTATACAATTTGTATTTATTTCCATACTAAAAATCCATATGGTACACTAGGGGAGCATGAGCATGAGAGACCACCCATGGTTGTCCTTCTCCGTTGCTGAACAGGACCGTAATATCATATCAACACAACCGGTCATACGCTTCAACGATCAAATGATGTTTCCCTTATCAACAGCATGCATGAATGCGCTGAAAAGATTAAACATCACGATCATCAAACCTAGAGCCGTTGCTTATAGGTAGGGTTAGTGAAATTTCACGATTTCGCGGACAGCGTGAAATCCGTGAAATTTGGCTTTTCCGCGAAATCCCGTGAAATTTTGTGTTTGTGTGAAAATGTAACGATTTTTCTCAAAATAATTTATCAAACTCAAAAATGAATAAAAATAATCTTATGAACTACTCTAGAAATAAGCGAGTGAATATCCTGGTTTAATTATTAATATAGGGTTAGTGATTTTTGGACGATTTCGTGGACGGCGTGAAATTCGTAAAATTTATCAAATTTTCTTAAATCATTTTTTTTAATAACAGCTTAGTAAATATTTCATCCGAAAAGACTGTTTAATTAAATTTTATTAGTTTTCTATTAAAAAGCATGAAAATATATGTATGTGAAGTTAATATGAACCATTTAAAGTAATGTTCAGATTTTTGAGTTTTTTCATGAGAATACGCGTGCCCTACATTTTGTTTCAACATATATTTATAGAGCCCATCGATAAACCAGGAGGTTTTTTTTAATTAGGAAAATTTTTACATTCACAAATTTAGTGAAGATTTTTTCTAGTTTATTGAAGAATAACATATGAGTAATTCTCGCTGAAAGTGGACCACTCACTATTTACACAAGGTGCTCAAAAATCAAAAGCAATGTACTTTTCCAATAGCCCCCACCAAGTTATGAATGAAACCATGTTTGGTTGGTTGAATTTGTCCTCACCTCGGCGCCACGAAGCTAAAACATTTTTTTTAATTGGTAATTTTTTGACTTAGGCGCGTCCACAAAATTGCTAATAACTTTGCAAAACTTCAACGAACCCCTTATGTTTAGGGTGTTTTGGAAAGAAATGAGCAGAGCTTTCGAATGCACTTGTCAGAAAAATACCGTTCCATACATTTTTAGCCATAAAACAACAATGTATTTTTAAAAGTCATTTTTGAAGGCCGACGCCCCGCTTTATCGAAAAACTGACAAATCCATTCGAAAGCTGAGACGATTTCACATAAAGGACCAATAAATCTAAGGTGTTTGTTCCTCCTATCTTTTTTAATCTAATTTTGATTCACTTTTTTTCTCACTAAAACTCAAATATCTTTGCGTTGGAGTATCGAGAACAGAACACTGATGAAGTCTGCAAGTAGTAGACGAAATACGTATCTGTCAAGATATTAAAAATATATAGCGGAATTAAAAGAAACAACTCGTCTCTTTGTATTCATATCGAAATTACGTTTTCTCCTCGAGAAAAATGTTCGTGGTGAAATTTCCTACATGCTACATTCATTAGTTTTACTGTAAAAATGTCCACCCAATTGTAAATAAGCATTTAACAACATAAAAAGTAAACAAAAACAACTTTTCGACATTAAATTGCCTGGCAGAACCCAAAACCTTAAATATTGCTCAATTATCGATAGTGCATCTTGATCCTTGGATAATAAACTATCATTTAAAAAGTGAGCACCTATATTGTTTGACAAAACCTTAAATTGGGGCAAGCTAATGTAACATTTTGGGCGCCCGAAATACGAACGGAGCGCTGCGCTCTCAGAATCAAAATTAGATTAAAAAAGATAGGAGGAACATACACCTTAGATTTATTGGTCCTTTATGTGAAATCGTCTCAGCTTTCGAATGGATTTGTCAGTTTTTCGATATAGCGGGGCGTCGGCCTTCAAAAATGACTTTTAAAAATACATTGTTGTTTTATGGCTAAAAAATGTATGGAACGGTATTTTTCTGACAAGTGCATTCGAAAGCTCTGCTCATTTCCTTTCCAAAACACCCCTAAACATCAAGGGTTCGTTGAAGTTTTGCAAAGTTATTAGCATTTTTGTAGACGCGCCTAAGTCAAAAAATTACTAATCAAAAAAAATGTTTTAGCTTCGTGGCGCCGAGGTGAGGACAAATTCAACCAACCAAACATGGTTTCTTTCATAACTTGGTGGGGGCTATTGGAAAAGTACATTGCTTTTTGAGCACCTTGTGTAAATAGTGGTCCACTTTCAGCGAGAATTACTCATATAATGAAGTATAAAAAGTAGTTTCTGTGATTTAAACATAGGATTTTTAAAGTTATTTAACATTTTTAAAGTTCCGCGAAATTTGCGTGAAATTTGGTGTTTTGAAATTGAGGTCCCCGTGAAATTTGCTATTTTCGAGCGTGAAAAATCACTAAGCCTACTTATAGGAAACAGTCGTTGGCCACCAACGGCGACCGCCATGTCAGTTTGTAGATCTCGAGGGGATGGGACGGGAATGTTAGTTAGCACAGGCTGCTACCAAGGGTGGGTTCTATACGATATCCACACCCCCGCGTGTGTGGATTTTGTTGGTGGGAAAGGGTAATGGCCAGGATTCATCATAGTGGATGATGATGTGGCCCAATAATCAATGAATTTCGTTGAGTGATAGGGTTACGTATTATGTATTCTCAAGGCAAACAATCGGATGATGCGGATGAGACCATTCCCGGTCTCACCAAATAGGTGTTGAGTTTAGCATAAATGATTCAATCTTAGACAGCCGACTGTGGAAGGATAAAATCAAAATTATGTGTAATTAAAAGGTGAAATATTATACTCAGCGTAACATATTTACGTAGAGTTGACTTGAGACTATTTATACTTTTAAATTATTATAAGATAAGCGACCAATTAATTATTGATGAGTTATGAAAAAAAAATCCATATGGTACACTAGGGTAGAATAACCATTTTTTCAGTTCCTTTTGAGGTCCTAAACAACTCCCAAAAGTTTGAGAACGATTGGTTTAGTCCTCACTTTGCGCAAAGCGATTCAATTTTCTATGGGAATTCGTATGGGAAAACCCTATTTTTGGATTTTGATATTTATAAAATCCACGTTTCACGCTGACTCGAGCAAAAACACGTTTTAGACGAGTTTTGAGCACGCTGTATCATTTTTTAGGAGAAAGTTAGAACCATACTCTCTTCGGGAAAGTTGTAGAGCACCTTCCAGAGCATCCAAATATGAATCCGGTTTTAATATGGCGTGAAGCGTGGATTTTCAAAAAAAATCAAATTATTCGCTCTACAGCATTGCCTTGGCGTTCTCGATTGCGAGATTCCTACTCGAAACTAGGTGTTCGAAACCTTGATTGTTGAGGCAATTGCAAACCTCTTTTTACACCTTAGCTTCCATCCCCCCCGGGATTCGAACTGACGACCTTTGGATTGTTAGTCCAACTGCCTACCAGCGACTCCACCGAGGCAGGACCCAGGGAGACGACTCCTACACCTGGACTGAGCTAACGACCTAACCTTTTTAGGTTAGTCCGGGACCAACATTTACTTCCCGTCCGACGGAAGGCGTGATCAGACAAATCTCGTCTCGAAAAATGCCCAGGCCGACTGGGTGAGAGGCAATCACGCTTACCCCTACACCACGGTCCCGTGGATTTTATAAATACCAAATTCCAAAAAATAGGGTTTTCCCTCGGTTTTTCCCATAAATTCCCATAGAAAATTTAATCGCTTTGCGCAAAGTGAGGACTAAACCAATCGTTCCCAAACTTTGGGGAGTTGTTTAGGACCCCAGAATGAACTGAAAAATAGCTGTGCTCGCTAAATTTGGACAACTTTATTTATTTCCATACAACCATGGAGCAATTCCAGCTCAAATCAGGATTTTTTCTGGTACTTTTGTTCCCGATCCTCTCCGATTTCAATGAAACTTTTTAGACATGTTATCCTAGGCCTATATAATCTATTTGTGTGTATATGGAGCCAGTTGCACTCGATAATGATATTTGAGAAGGGCGTAAGAATTTCAATACGTATGTATTTTGTAATTTGAATATTGCTGTATCTCGAAGCCGTTGCATCGTATCAAAAAGTGGTCAAAGACAAACTTGTAGGAAATTAGACGAGCTTTTTGAAAAAAAAAAATACACTGAAAGATGTTTGTGAAAATAGCCTAAAATGTGACAAAAAGACTCATGAAAAATGCAGGATGGTATGTCTTTCCTAAAAAAATACAAAAATCATTTACTAAAACTGTTTTTTTCAAAAGTGGTCTAAACGTCAAAATTGTCAAAAACCGATAGTGGGAATCGATTTCCCAGACAATTTTACATAAAAGTCTCCATATTGATCATTGTCCTATGTCCAATCCTTGTGAAGATACAGCGGTTTTAAAAATAAAAATGTTGAAAAAATAAGTTTTTTAGTGTTTTTTGGCAATTTCTATATGATAGACTTGATTTTTCAGTCTCGTAAATATTTTTACCGGAAAGCTCGTCCAATTTCCCATAAGTTTGTTTTGACAGCTTTTTAATATGACTCGTTTGAATATTTAAAAAAAGCAAAGTAATCCACTTTAACGACCCCCGGGTCTTCTGTGTTCTCTGTTGCAAGTTTCTGCTCATTTCTAGGCGTCCGAAGGTTATGTGTGGTGAGTCACTCAAAACCTCTTTTACGCAAATGGACCGACGTTTTACTTCCCCATCCGATAGAAGGCGTGGTCAGGCAAATCTCGTCTCGAAAAATGCCACCGGGTCCGTCTGGGATTGAACCCAGGCCATACTGGGGTTTAGAGGCTACCACGCTAACCACTAAACCACCGGACCCGGCTCGTTTGAATATTAACGTAAGCTTATTTACTATCCAGGTTTCTAACACACTGAAAAAAAAACTGTTTTCAGTTATGAGCAATGGAATTAAGTTTATATCTGTAAGCCCATACATTCAATTGAAATGCTGTCAAAGACAAACTTATGGGAAATTGGACGAGCTTTCTGGTAAAAATATTTACAAGACTGAAAAATCAAGTCTGTCATATTGAAATTGCCAAAAACCTGTTAAAAACCTATTTTTTTCAACATTTTTATTTTTCAAACCACTGTATCTTCACAAGGATTGGACTTAGGACAATGGTCAATATGGAGACGTTTATGTAAAATTGTCTGGGAAATCGAAAATTTTGACGTTTAGACCAGTTTTGAAAAAAACAGTTTTAGTAAATCATTTTGTTTTTTTATGAGAGACATACCATCCTGCATTTTTCATGAGTCACATTTTAGGCTATTTAATAAAAACAAAAACAAAACAACAAAAATTTTGAACGAAAAAAAATCATGACATCACCTTAAAATTTAACATTTAAATTTGAAAATCTCATAGAATTTGCGTGCCTTTTTCTTTCAGTGTATTTTTTCAAAAAGCTCGTCTAATTTCCTACAAGTTTGTCTTTGACCACTTTTTGATACGATGCAACGGCTTCGAGATACAGCAATATTTAAATTACAAAATACAAAAATATTGAAAACTCTTACGCCCTTCTCAAATGTCATTATCGAGTGCAACTGGCTCCGTATACACAAAAATGGCTTTTATAGGCCCAGGATAACATGTCTAAAAAGTTTCATTGAAATCGGAGAGGGTAGGGAACAAAAGTACCAGAAAAAATCCTGATTTGAGCTGGAATTGCTCCATATTACACCCTAATGGTACACTTGCCCTACAAGAAAGGGCAAAGACTCGATTGTGCCAACTATCGAGGCATAACAATCCTCAACTCAGCGTACAAAGTACTATACCGAATCCTGTGGAGCAAGCTGAGACCGTTGACCGAGACCTTTGTCGGCGAATACCAGTGCGGTTTTCGAGCGGGTCGGTCAACGACGGACCAGATGTTCACTCTGCGACAAATCCTCGACAAGTTCCGGGAGTACAACCAGCAAACACACCATTTGTTCATCGACTTCATGGCGGCGTACGATTCAGTCAAAAGAAACGAACTTAGGAAAATTATGCTAGAACACGGCTTTCCGGCGAAGTTAATAAGACTGATTCGTGCAACGCTCGACGGAGCAAAATCAAGCGTGCGAATAGCTAACGAGACATCTGAAGCTTTCGTTACGTTGGATGGATTGAAGCAGGGCGATGCTCTCTCGAACTTACTGTTCATCATAGCGTTGGAGGGTGCTGCTCGAAGGGCAAGCGTGCAAAGAAACGGAACACTCATAACTAAATCGCACATGCTGCTTGGATACGCTGACGATATCGACATCATTGGTATCGATCGTCGTTCATTGGAGGAGGCGTTCGTACCTTTCAAGCGGGAAGCTGCGAAGATCGGACTGACCATCAACACTGCCAAGACCAAGTATCTGGTTGCTGGCAGAGCGCGTGGCAGTGCAGGTGAAGGTGTTTCGGATGTGGAAATAGATGGAGAAATTTTTGAAATTAAATATGTCTTTATTGAACTTTCTTATAATACAGCAATTCCCCACGAAAACAGCATGATTCGAAAAAAAAGTTCTCCGATCGGGCTCAAAATTTTTCTGGGGGATCCTTGGCCGAAATAATTAGACCCGTATTTTTTTGTTTGGCCATTAGGGTGACCTACGCCGTGTTAGGGTGGTCCGAAAAATGGCAATTTTCATCGATTTTCGCAAAAACCACTTTTTTTAAAAATTTTAAGTACCCTAACATGTATAGGTCATCGCTGAAATTTTAAAGTTATCGCAATTTTAGTGAAAAAAGTCGATTTTTTCCCGTTTTCGTCGTTTTCTGATTTTTGCGCGTGGCGCGTCGAAAAACCCAGTTTTTATTTTCAAAAAATCGTATCTCAGAGTATCGAAAACATAACTTCACCATTTTTTGATATGTTATGTGAAATTTTCCGAGGAATCCGATAAAAATATTTTCAGACATAGGCTCTTTGGTCCCGAGACCTTCAAAACAGCATTTTAAGTTTTCATATGACCTTTTCAAATGTTAAGCTAGATTTTCGAAACTTCTTACTATTTTTCCCAAATAGCCAAACTAATCACCTTTCTTTTGCGTCTAGGACAGCTAAAATCGGATGAAATGGCGCGGAGATATGATTTTTTGAAAAAAGTGGTTTTTGCGAAAATCGATGAAAATTGCCATTTTTCGGACCACCCTAACACGGCGTAGGTCACCCTAATGGCCAAACAAAAAAATACGGGTCTAATTATTTCGGCCAAGGATCCCCCAGAAAAATTTTGAGCCCGATCGGAGAACTTTTTTTTCGAATCATGCTGTTTTCGTGGGGAATTGCTGAATAATTACATTTCATTTACATTCTAAGTGGTATGGCTACATGCTCTTCATCTTTGTTATATTTTTCGTTTTCTTATTAACTGTTCACATTCATTTATTTACTTCAAATTGTTTTACATTTTTGCATTGAATCGAATACATTTGAGTAAAAAAGAAAAAAAAATCACTTCAACAACTAATCCTAACATAAAACTAAAAAAGCAAATTCATTGAAATATTCAAAATCATTAGAACGAGTAAACTACAAACTGTATTTTAAGATAAATCCTCCAAGCGTTCTTACTTGTTCCGCACGAGTTTTGCAACCACGCAGTGTTGTTGTCATCTCGATGAAAATGTTCATAAGTTCTTGTGGTGAAAACAGGTCACTACTGCCTTCATCCGTTGATGCTGGTTGGTTTCCCTCGGTTGCTGACTGAAGCCAGGAGGTGTTGTATTCTCTGCAACTTTTTGCCGCTGATTCAACGGCAATGGCTGCAGATTCGGAAACACTCGAACAGATCCCGCTCCAGGTGACGCCAAAGCAGGAAAATCCACGTCCGTGAAAGTTGGTGGTGTTTTGCGACGATTTGGTTGGTGCCTCGTCGTCGCTTGCTGCCGAATTTTCACAAACTCAGCACGTTTTGGGCAGCTTCGATTCTTGGTCGAATGGTCGCCGCCGCAATTGAAGCATTTGGCTTCAATGTTCTCGATGATTGTGGTGCAAGCTTGAGTTTTGTGCTCACCTCCGCAGGTTGCACAACGACTCTTGATGAAACAGTTCCTTCCACCATGCCCAAACTGCAAACAGTTCGAACATTGTGTCACGTCACGGTGCACTGGACGATAACGTTCCCAAGTCACGATGATGTTGAATATTGCCCGAACTGCTTTCAGCTCAGACGGCGTTGTCGATCCTTTCTCGAGATGAACCAGGTACAGTTGATCACGATACTTGATGTTCTTGTTGTGTCTCGTCATCTTGAAGACATCGATCACGTTCAACTTAAGAGTTTTGAGCTCTTCTTTCAGCACACTCACATCCATGTCGTACAGGCCACGGAGGACCTGTTTCATGGGGCGTTTACCTGGATCGTCATGGCTGTAGTATTCAATCTTTGTGTTGTTCAGGAAATCCCGAACGTAGTTGTAATCCTTTCTGGTAGGTAGCAGAATTTTGAGTCCATCAGCACACAAGCGAATGGAAGCTCGTAAAGCACCAGATTTGATAAATCCGGTCAGCCACTTTCGCACCGAATCCGATGACGATGTTTTCACAAAAATGGGTGGCAACTTTTCCCGCCGTTCGAATTCTTCCTTCTCACTAACGTCCACAGGGAGGGTAGCGAACTGGTTTCCAGACAATTTTTGAGCGTCCTTGCTCAAACTGCCTGGCTTTGCAGGTAGCGCTTCGGCATTCTTTAGCTTCTTCAAATCTGCCGATCCTGCTGGTGAGGACCGCCTCTTTTTCTTGCCGTGAGGCATTTTTTGCACTTTTTAGCACTTTTCTGGTTTGTGAGGGACGCACGTCTGACTCGCTTCTCTGCTGATCGCAATAGATGGAGAAAGATATGAGGTGGTGGATGAATTTGTATATCTTGGTACACTCGTGACGTGCGACAACGATGTGAGCTGCGAAATGAAACGGCGGATTAGTGCTGCAAACAGGGCCTTCTACGATTTTAGTAGCCAGCTAAGGTCCCGCAGCCTAAGGACGCCTACGAAAATCACGCTGTACAGGAGCTTGATACTCCCTGTAGCTCTTTACGGTCACGAGTCGTGGACGCTAAAGGAGGCTGACCAGAGAGCACTTGGGGTCTTCGAGCGGAGAATCCCGCGTTCTATCTTCGGCGGCAAGCAAGTAGGAGAAAAGTCATCAAGCACGACAGGCTAAAGTGGGCTGGACATGTAGCCAGAATGTCGGACGAGCGGGCGGCTAAAACGATATTCAGCAGCGAACCTGGACGGGGTCGTTGGCTTCGTGGAAAGCCTCGTACGCGTTGGCTGTGTGCAGTCGACGAAGATGCAAGAGCGGGCGACTGGAGACGAGCGGCCCAAGATCGAGCATCCTGGAAATTTTCGATTAGTTCAGCGTTGGGTCGATAGACCTGTTGCTGATATAGTAAAGTAAGTAAAGTACACTTGCCCTACCTGAACAAGATTTTTTAAAAGCTCTCAACAAAAATTACCAAATCAGCTAATTGCATTGCTAGCAACAATTCCTCATACTGGAAATAGTCAAAATTGTAAAAATTACGGCCGTTGGAGCGATTGTTCCTCTTGCCCCATATGGTCGTCTTGCCCCACCTTCCCCTATGCCTTGTTTTTCTGCGTGTAGGAAAGATTCCAGAAGAAAACAACCCGAGCAGACGGAAATAACTTGGGAATAACATTTTTTGATATTTTAAAATACTAAGCCAATAACATTTTATATAATTTATAACAAGATTTGTTATTCGTCGTTATGATTTTTTTTGTTATTGGATTGTTATTGTAATAACAGACTAATAACATTTTGAGTTATTCTTCGAACAAATCTCTGTTATTATTTTTTGATATTTTAACAACTAATCCGATCATCTCAATATTATTCTAAAGTTGTTTTGGCTTTTAACCAATATCAGAACAATAACAAATTTCGTTATGATAACATTAACTGTTATTTGTTATTGAAATGGCATGAATTTTGTTATTTGTTTATTTGTTTAATTGTTAATTTGTTTATTTGTTTATTTGTTTATTTGAATCATCCGACAACTTGTGGTCTTAAAGAAAAAACTTAACTTAACTAAAGATGCTAACAACACGAAACACAAAAACAGATTAAAGCTGATGAGAGTACCAGAGTCGGACTCGTTGTTGAAACTGCGGGGTGGAGATGTTGAGATTGTACAGGTGAGAAAATACGTTGAATCGGCTACACATGAAACGAACTGGTTCGTGCTGTCCATAGTTGGTGTTGCGGTAAGCAAGTTGTAGATATTGACGTTGACGAATTGGCCGAGCAGGTGTGTAGATTTGAATTTGAGCGCGAACCCAAGGAGT
The DNA here is from genome assembly GCF_015732765.1 of Culex quinquefasciatus. Taxonomy (NCBI): domain Eukaryota; kingdom Metazoa; phylum Arthropoda; class Insecta; order Diptera; family Culicidae; genus Culex; species Culex quinquefasciatus. The sequence goes on from NC_051863.1 coordinate 102,147,780, forward strand.
GTCAACTTCACCGGCCAGTACTTTGGCAACAAACGTTGCTTGTGAGACGTGCCGCCTCCGCTCGAGAGTCTCTAGCTGCAAGACACGACAACGTTCTTCGTACGTGTTCCAATCGGCAGGATTCCTTGCACGGCGAAGGGCAAGCCGGGTGAATTTTCGCTGAACTGATTCGATTTTAGCAGTCCAAGTGATCTGGTACGGACACCACACTACGGAGCAGAACTCGATGATGGATCTTACCAGCGCGCAGTATAATGAACGTAGGCACGCGACATCTCAGAAGTCATCAGCGATCCTAAAGATAAATCCAAGCTGTCGATTGGCTCTGGACACGATGTCATGGAGGTGGATAGTGAAACACAATTTGCTGTCAAGGGTAACGCCCAGGTCACGTACTTGGGTTACCCGAGCAAGAGTGTTTCCGGCGATGGCATAGTCGAAGACCACGGGTTTGAGTTTACGGTGGAAAGAGATTGTGCCACACTTTTCTACGACACCAGCACCAGGACGGCTCTGAAGGCTGCAACAGTCTGGACTTATCGGGCGGTGGCTGGATGACAACGTGGTGGTGTCGAGCAGGCGAGGGGCTCTTACATGGCTTTCTACGGCGCGTCCTGGCGATGACCGGAAAGCTTGTACAGCGTTTGGTGTCCTGACAGGAGGCGATGTAGACGATGTGGCGCACGAGCTGGAAGTTGGACGAGCATCAGGCAAGGAATATTGCGAGATAGAAGGGTACTTGCCGAGGGTTGCCCTTTAAGAGGACCGGAAAGCTCGTACAGCATTTGGTGTCCTGACAGGAGGCGATGTAGACGATGTGGCGCACGAGCTGGAAGTTGGACGAGCATCAGGCAAGGAATATTGCGAGATAGAAGGGTACTTGCCGAGGGTTGCCGTTTAAGAGGACCGGAAAGCTCGTACAGCATTTGGTGTCCTGACAGGAGGCGATGTAGACGATGTGGCGCACGAGCTGGAAGTTGGACGAGCATCAGGCAAGGAATATTGCGAGTTAGAAGGGTACTTGCCGAGGGTTGCCGTTTGAGAGACCCCTCCCCCGGCACCGACACCAACACCAGGACGGCTCTGAAGGCTGCAACAGGCTGGACTTATAAGGCGGTGGCTGGGTGACGACGTGGTGGTGTCGGGCAGGCGAGGGACTCTCACATGGCTTTCTACGGCGCGTCCTGGCGATGAAGCTAAAGATGGTCGCGTTACTCTTCCATGCTCTCTACCTCGAGATTCGGATTCTCCGATCCTTCCCCCGAAGCAGGGAGATTCAGTGACGTAGATTCCGGAGTAGTCGTATTCCCTGTTTTTACTCCTGAAGCAGTCGGGTTTGCAGACGCTGTTGCTATCGGCGCCCAAAAAATTTCCGTTGATCTGTCCTCAAACTCGCGGAATATCAGACCTTGCGGCCAAGTGAACCCGATCAGGGGTAAATAACACGGGAATACCAAATTTTGGTATTACTTGTGCCAATACCAGCGACCAAAATGTGATCTTGGTTGCCCAGTAATAGATGGTAAAATACCATGAAATCATACCAAAATCTTGTATGTGGAAGGGCACAACAATACCAAACCATGTTATTCCAAAGGTAAAATAATACCACAAAATAAAATCATTTCAATACCAACTTGAGATCTTCTGGATTTTTGAACATTGCTGGAATACCGAAACTTGGTATTGCCATGGTTTTAATTTTAGGTATTCCCGCGCCCTTGGAAAGTCATATTTAGGTATTCCTGTGATCTTCCACATACAAGATTTTGATATGATTTCATGGTATTTTACCATCTATTACTGGGCAACCAAAAGCACATTTTGGTCGCTGGTATTTGCACAAGTAATACCAAAATTTGGTATTTTCATACCATTTTTAGTGCAGCAGTAGCAGTTAGTGAAAAAACGGAAATGATCCATATGCAACAGCCAAATCTACTCACCTGATGATTCCATGTTGTTCTTAGTGATATTCTTCACCACACCGAATGCATTTGTCATTGATGAACGGCCTGTGCTTGAAGTTCTTGAAGCTTCTGAAAATAAAAAGATTGAAAAATAAGTATTATTAAAATGAAACTGGATTGAAATTCACCAAAATTCAATAATCTGTCGATTAACTCGTTTTTCAAAGTATTTGGTTATCCCAACTTAGAGAAATTTCAACGTTTTAAAAAAAATCTTAGTGGGTATATAAAAAAAAATGAAAATCAGCCTTAACATTTTTGGGTTTCAAGTCACTTTAGCGCAAAATTAATTATCTCATTAAAATTCATAAAAAAAATCCATAGTTTCAGAGAAAATTGATGAAACCTTTCAATACCAAAATAATACCAAAATGTGGCATCCTGACTTAGAAAATTTTCCACAAGTTCAAGTCATTTCTATAGGGGGTATATCAAAAATGTTTGAAATCAAGTTTGAAATTTCCGGTTTTCAATGAAAGCATTCGCTTTGAGACATCATTTTAGCGCAAAATTAATTATTTTGTCGAAATTGGTCAAAATTTTCCCATAGTTTCAGAGGAATTTGATAAAACACTTTAATACCAAAATAATACCAAAATGTGCCATCATGACTTAGAAAATTTTCCACAATTTCAAGTCATTTCTGTAGGGGGTATATCAAAAATGTTTAAAATCAAGTTTGTAATTTCCGGTTTTCAATGAAGGCATTTGCTTTGATACATCATTTTAGCGCAAAATTAATTATTTTGTCAAAATTGGTCAAAATTTTACCATAGTTTCAGAGGAATTTTATGAAACACTTTAATACCAAAATAATACCAAAATGTGCCATCCTGACTTAGAAATTTTTTTAGAATTTCAAGTAATTTCTTTAGGGGGTATATCAAAAATGCTTAAAATCAAGTTTATAATTTCCGGTTTTCAATGAAGGCATTTGCTTTGATACATCATTTTAGCGCAAAATTAATTATTTTGTCAAAATTAGTCAAAATTTTCCCATAGTTTCAGAGGAATTTGATAAAATACTGTAATACCAAAAGAATACCAAAATATGGTGTTCGACCATTGACAAATGCTGCAATTTTGCAATATCAAAACAATACCTTAAATTGGTATGATACCACATTTTGCTCTTGCATAATCCTTAAGAAATTTTTTAAAGGGTCCAGGAATACCAAAATTTGGTATTGATACCAGAGAAAGGGATTATTACGCATTTCCCTTGTTATTTACCCATGCTCGGGAAGGTTGCCAGAGCTTTTTCTTTCAGCGAGGTGTCCAACCCGTTTTGAACGAGATGAACGATATCGTTGACGTCCTTGCTTTTGGCAACAAGTCTGGTGACTTCCACATCCTGGACACCAAGGCGCTCAACCGCAAGTTTTGTCACTTGGTTCACGGTGACAGTACGAGAAATCCTTGTCATGTACAACCAGAACTTCGGCGTTGGTGCAGCCACAAGCATGGAGCTAAAGCTCGGTGAGACAGGATTATCTGTCCCTTGCAGCAAGGGCTGAGATTGCTTCTTGGGTTCTAGCTTGTCGTGAAAAGGTTTTTCCTTAGGTCCGGATTGTCCCCAGGGCGACGAGAAGACGTAGGCGTCAACGAGTTTGAGTTCTTCAGGGAAGCAAAGTTGGAGCGGATTTCGGCCTTCAATTCCGTGAGTTCACTCTTCATTTCGGCCACACTTTGGCTGTGAGTATCCACCAGCGATTCCTGGCCGGACATGAAGGCAGAGTGAACCGATTTGCGGTGGGGCGTGTTCAACAGCATGGTGGTACAAGACCGATACTTCCAGAAGACTTGCCTGTTCCCGTCGACTGCCGCGAGTAGACTTTCCGAGACACCGATGCACTTCAGGTGAAATACAGCGCTGCAATATCCCTGGCAGCAGATTTGGTGTCCAGAGACCTCATTAGAGCACGAGTGGCACACTGCCGCAACTTTCGACATCTTTACACTGCAGGTTTTTTCCGTGTATGATGAGTAGGTTTTAGCTATCCTACAGTAGATGGCGCACCGAATCGTCAGCTTGGGAACAAACGATGATGATGATGATTATCACGAACGGGGCAGCAACGAAGATGGCGACGACGAGTTCTGAGGTTGCTGAACTGTTTCGATCCACGAAAATAAGCACCAAATTGTCGTGATCGGGGACTTTCTTTTATAATAAAAACACAGATATTTTGCAATTAACAAACAACACGTCTTATTCCACAGAAATTAACCACAAAACTGATTTGACAATCTTCATTCTCTCTTTCGCCGGCCACGCGCATCTCTTTGTTTTCTCGCTCGTTGTTCTCTCTCGCAGCTCGCTAGCGCGCTCTCGCGCTCAATCCACAATCAGCTAACAAGGCAATTTTCATGAAGGTGCGCACTTTTTGTTGCGCTCTTAACTCTTATTTATGAATTATATCAATCTTATAATAAATACTCATTTAATAATTTATTACATATTCAATCCTGCAACCCGGAGGAGCAGCTGTGGCTGAATGGTTACAGTGTTTGCTTTGTAAGCGAATGGTTCTGGGTTCGATTCCCATCTGCTCCCATCGAGAAAGTTAAGGACATAGAAATACTTGAAATGCTGAATATGAACGAAAAATCAAAGTCGCTGAAGGCGGGGTTCGAACCCCCGTCCTTTGGATTGGTAAGCAAAAATGCTAACCACTAGGCCATGGCGACTTGGTGAGCCTAGATTGGAATTAGGAATACTGTTACAACCAACCCGCAACACCTTTCGAGGTGTATCCTAGGGTTCTACCTCTCCTACTAACATTGAGTCCAAAACCTCCCTACAAACATCTATACCACTAAGGTGACGTAGGGGTCCTTGCGCACTTTAGATAGGTGTTTACTAACGATCCTTCATATCCCTGAGGATAGCTTGGACCCGGCCTGGACCCCCTTATGCCCTGGGCTGTATTACACACTCATCAAAAGATGAAGACATGGTATCTCCCGTGTTGGATTATTGTTCCGGATGAGGGTCTAACACAACCAGACCAAACAGAGGGATAAGTGTTGTGGAGCCTTCCGGTGGTGGGGCGTCCTCCAAATGCTAATGCTAATGCTAATACTCAATCCTGCAACCCATAATCCCTACACAAATAAGGGATAATATCACCAACTAGGGGAAATATACCCTTTCTAATCAAATACCTATCTTCGTCATATGGAGAGTTTGATGCTTGATTAATGGTACGTTCGTTTGATGGCTAGTGCCACACTGAGTGCCGCACTCAGAGCTGTCAAAGTGTTTCTTTGAAGAAACTCGCGCTAGTTCCGCACGAGTTTCACCGCCATCTTGGAACTGAAACTCTAGTGCCACACTCGATATTTTTTCAGTTTCATGCGAGTTCCACGCACACTGACAAATGACGTTCGATTGAACCAAAACTGGCACCGACGAGTGCGGCACTCAGTACCGCACCGGCTCTTCAAACGAACGTACCATAAAGCTCCAAAAATACTATTTAGGCTGTAAACTTACCAGCAACAGCACCGCCTGGAGTAAGCACGCAAATGTATGCCACTTACCGGCCAAAAGATCAAATTTAATGCACTTTTGATCATAATTTCTATTTTGCGAGACCATTTCTCATCATTTTGGTGGCACACACATCCACACGCAAGATCAGAGGTTAACTGCTTAACGAAAGTCGCCATCAATATCATTTCACTTGCGCTAACGATTTCAAAGCGCTTAAGATATAAAATTGCTTCCAACTACCGGCAACATGTTCTTTTGACCGTTACTTAGTCACTCACTTGAAAAATAATCCCGTAACATGTAAATAATTAGCAAGCCCCATCAAACAAACAAACGCGCAAAGTCTTTTGACGTTTCAATTTTGACCATCCATTCTAATCGAAGGCTGAAGAAAACCGAGCGAGAAGCGAAGGCAAATAAAGAACAAAGGGTGGCCACCAACACCACCAGAAGCGCTTGTGGTGTTGTCAGGAAACTTTCTCTATAAATGCTACTTTTCGTGAGTGTTCGCTCAAAATTTCATCAATTTTGGCAGCACGAAGCAGACCCAAACGAGCGTTGGAAGAAAAAAAGAACTAAGCTGAAAATACAAAAATGGGCGTGGCCCAATGCACACGACTGATTAGAATGCGTTTTTGAAATATTTTTTTAAATGCTTGTACAAGGAATAGCATAACTTTTAATAAAAGTGAAAATAAACAGAAATGTTCACAAAAGTTGCTCTACTCGTTGGTGTACTTGGTTTTACTGAATTTCAAGGAACACTCCAGATTATCCAGCATCATTCAAACAAGACCGCTTATTAGGCTTAAAATGGGTTTATTTCCCCTAACACCGATCGGAGATGCGGAGAACACTTAAGCAACGGTTCGAATTACCGTAAACTGGGGTCAATCGGGACACATGGGGCGAATTGGGACAGCAGTTTTAACCATGTTAGATAGACTCTGGCCAACAATATGTGTACATCCATTTCCAAATTTAAAAGCTTTAAGGTGCTCTAAAACTGCTGTCCCTATTCAGACTGTAGTCCCGATTCACCCCAGATTACGGTAGTTTAAAAAATAAACGGGTAAGTTTAACACACTAAAAACCACTGGGAAAACGAGACACAGTGAAGAACGTGATGTAAACAAACAATGGCGATAGTATTACCGTGTGCCCGGGAATACCCAGTAAATAACAGTTAGATTTTGAAATCAAACTATAAATAATACATTTTTCGCTTAAATAAATGTTGATAGGCACACTGTGGCAGTGCGTGGCCGAATGATTACGCTGTCCGCTTTGTAAGCGGATGATTCTGGGTTCGATTCCCATCTGCTCCAACCTTCCATCGGATGAGGAAGTAAAATGTCGGTCACGGCCTTGATTGATAGGCCATTAAGTCATTCCAGGTGTAGGAGACGTCTCCATGCCATAAGTACAAACAACACACCAAACCAAGCCTAGTCCGGTGGAATCGCTGGCGGTGGTTGGACTCGCAATCCAAAGGTCGTCAGTTCAAACACTGGGGTGGAAGGTTCCTTGGAGTAGAAAAAAGTTTGGGTGCTCTCCCCATTAAAGCCTTCGGATTCCTACACAGAAAAAAAAAGTTGAATTTTGGAATGTTGAAAATTTGGTAGGTTGGATATTACCTCTGTTTTTGAGTAATATTACATAAAAAATGTGTAAAAATGTGAACCTGATGAGTATTCATCAAAAACTGATGAAAATTCAAATTTTCTGGGGTAAAATTAATAATTTTTTTGCCACAAAATCTGTCACCATTTTCTGATGAATATTACCATCATTTTTTTTCTGTGTAGGTTCGAGCAGAAACTTGCAATAGAGACCACAAAAGACCCGGGGGTCGTTAATGTGGATCAATGCTGTTAAACGTTGAAATCAACGGCGTTTATATCATCGATGTCGATGATCGTTGATTTAAACGTAATCGTAATCGCAGCCATCGTTGATTTAATCGTCAACGTCAACGGAGTCGTTGATTTAAACGGCGTTGATCAACGCGTTGATTATCGATAATCAACGAGTTGATCAACGGCGATAGTTTTCATGGTTTTCAGGGATGTGTACCAAGAGGGAAGTGACCGGAAACCGTAATTTAAGCCCTAGCTAATTGCTGGTCACTTTCATCTCCACTTTGGTTCCCAAGTCCAACCAGGATTTCTCTTATGTAAATGACACCGAGGACGGACTATTGGGAACCGAGATATGGTCGGATTAACACCAGAATTATTGTTCCGGCGGGTTCAGTAAGAGTCTCGCGTGGCTAAATAACGACAGAATTTGATTTTCTATGATACAATACTGAATTGATCACATGACCCATGTTCCAGAACCCAAATTGAGATCAGCCAAGATGTCAAACTTCATGACAGACCGAAGAAGCTTCCTGCTAGTAATCAAAGAGTAAACAAAATATGTATGACCTACTGCTATCGGTTTTCGGCACCACACGGAAGATTTATCTCTTGGGGTTCGATCGAAACTCATTTATCACCAACAGTAGGCTACTCCGGTCTGTCATGAAGTTTGACATCTTGGCTGATCTCAATTTGGGTTCAGGAACATGGGTCATTAGCGTGTAATATGGTTGTATGGAAAAAAATAAAGTTGTTCAAATTTAGTGAGCACAACAACTTTACAGTTTCTTCTAGGGTCCTAAACAACACCCCAAAGATTGAGAACGATTGGTTAAGTCCCCAGTTTGCGCAAAGCGATTCAAGTTTCCATATAAATTTGTATGGGGAAACCAAAAGGACCCCAAAAGGAACTGGAATATTGCTGTGCTGGAAAATCGATTTTGCTATTACACCCTAATGGGTCTTGTGGTCAATTCAGTATTGTATCATAGAAAATCAAATTCTGACGTTATTTAGCCAAGCGAGACTCTTACTGAACCCGCCGGAACAATAATTCTGGTGTTAATCCGACCATATCTCGGTTTCCAATAGTCCGTCCTCGGTGTCATTTACATAAGAAAAATCCCGGGTTGGACTTGGGAACCAAAGTGGGATGAAAGTGACCAGCAATTAGCTAGGGCTTAAATTACGGTTTAAAATCCGGTCACTTCGGTCCTCTTGGTACACCCGGATCCCTGAAAAACCATGTCACATCTATTTGAGAATGTTTTTATGAAAAATCGTTCTTTCCTCATCATACTCTAGAAAACTATAAAGAACGCCGTTGATCAACTCGTTGATTATCGATAATCAACGCGTTGATCAACGCCGTTTAAATCAACGACTCCGTTAACGTTGACGATTAAATCAACGATGGCTGCGATTACGATTACGTTTAAATCAACGATCATCGACATCGATGACGTTGATTCATCGATTAAAGGTAAGAACAAGATTGTCCGTCAGGCCTGGACGCAAACGCAAAATTTTGCGCCTGTCATCATAGCCTGCCAGTCATCGACCATTGAACAAAGCAACCCCTGTAGATTGTTTGACTGACAGTTGATGGAAAAATCGAACTGGCACAGCGTTCTGCGTTCACCAATGCGTCGAACGGACAATCTTGTTCATAGCTTAACAGCATTGATGTGGATGGTTCGATTTGAGGCACACTATAAATGGTTAGGCGCTAACACTTACATCAAACCCAAAACACTGTACCACCCCTGGCCGAGTTAAAATGCGTAACCGGAAACGAAGGTGTGAATGCCTGGCACGATTACTCACAGCGTGTTCTAGCGTGTTGCTCGTACTGACTCAGAGCAAGGGTGAGATGTAGGTGTAAGGGCAGTGCGTGTTCGTCGTGAACCTAGTGCATAAGATACGTCAAGGCCCGTTCTTACACTGAAAATGCGAAATGCGAATGTTCTTGTAACTTTCAGGTGGCATGGGATGTTGACACAATTTATCTATCGCATGATAATCGAGTGCTTAATTTGCACGATTTTGATCATCTGGAACAAAAAGATTTAATGGCAATTATATCGGCACTTGAGTATAATACATTTTTCCGAGGAATTAAAATAACAAATACACGCATGTCGACTGAAACTTTGGAAAGAATATTACATGTGCTAAAACGTTCCATGTGGCTCGAGGAAATGCACTTGGAGGCGCTTGGATTGCGGTAATTATGATTTCGATTGGAGAATTTTATCAGGGTTAATTTCGCTTTTTGTGTCTTTTTATAGATCCGACTTTATTCATAAGTTTTCTTTTTCTGTGATATCGAACATAAATCCCGCTCTTCGTTCTATTGATTTGAGCCACAATCTTGTTGAAGACAAGGGTGAGCCGTCTTGATTATTATCTAGGTATCTAATTATCCTAAAGCATATTATTTCATCCTCCAGGTGCTACTAACTTAGCGGGCCCAATTGCTAAAATATCCAAAGGTTTGTCTAAACTTAAACTCTCGCACTGTGGCTTGACATCGAAGGGAGTTAACCAGCTTGCTCAATCGTTATCCCAAAATCAAAACATTTCCAACTCATTAACGTTTCTTGATCTAAGTGGAAATAATTTAAAGGATGATATTACGGTAATACATCGATTATTAAGCTATGGTTTTGTTAAAATAAAATGAAACTTTTTTATTGCAGCACCTTTACAACTTTCTGGCACAACCAAATGTGATAGAACATCTAGACATTTCAAAAACTGATACAACATTAGAAAGCGTAATATTTAAAATGAATTAAAAAATGCTGTTTACACACACATACTTTATTTACAGCTTTTTGGTGCTTTACTTCGTGGGTGCTCCACTCATTTACTTCATCTTAATGTTTCAAACAATATGTTTGGCACAAAGAAAGGGAAGGAAATTCCACCGTCATTTAAACAGTTCTTCACCAGCAGTCTTAGCTTGAAACATTTGAATATTGCCAACTGTAAGCTTCCTCTAGAAGCGCTTAAGCATTTACTTTTGGGTCTAGCGTGCAACGAATCGACCGCCGGTCTTTATCTGGACCTCAGCGGGAATTCCCTTGGTGCCCAAGGTGCCCATGTTTTAGAGTCGTGTATTCACGGAGTTAGAGTATTGTCAAGCTTAGACATAGGTGATAATAATCTTGATTTCGAAATGGCTTCCGTTCTAACTGCCATAGGGAGAAATCCCTCGATTAGAGTATTACGTATGAGCAAATGCTTCGTAGGATTAAAATTGAAGCACATCGCCACTGTTATGGATGCTCTGGTGAATTTAATCCAGAAAGATGATTTCCAATTACAAGAGTTAGTTTTGTCGGAGAATAAGCTGAAGCACGACCTACACAACTTCATCAATGCATTAGGAAGCAACCAAAGTCTTCAAATTCTAGATATAACAGGAAACTTGATGGGTGACATAGGAGCCCGACTCTTGGCGAAAGCATTACAAATTAATAACCGTTTAAGAATTATTTCCTTAGATCGCAATAATATAACTCTTCAAGGATATTCAGATATAGTATATGGATTAGAGCACAATTACTCGATGCGGAACATTCCATTTCCATTATTTGACGTTGCTGCTTGTCTGAAGCAGCATCCGGATCGCACAGACATTCTTATGCGAAAAATGCAGGACATTTTGCTCCGTAACGGAAGTGGACTACAGCGAGGAAATGGACAAGGATTCAGGTAAGAATACCACAAAGAAACGGCGTCCTGAATCAATGTGTGTGAATTTTTCAATAAAATTTTAGATTGCAACATGGCTTTCTCCTTTCATCTACACACCAAATTATGGATAAATTAGTCTCAGAAACTCAAGAAATCATGTCACATAAACAGTGCTCTCTCGACAACGGATTGACTCGGCTGCTGGAAGACGCTGAAAATTGCAAACAATTATTGCCAAAACTACAGGAAGTCGCTCGATGCGAACCTCATCCCATTGAATCCCGGCTGGGAAAGATCAAAGAAGAACTGATTTTGTATATAAAAATGTATTTACAGGTGGGTGTTGTATTAACGTTTCAGTGAAAATGATCACAACCATTTGATTTCTATTTTACAGGACATGATGGAAACGATGCTGCGTACAGGCGTTGATCAATGTCCTCTAACTCTCGCTAATCAAATTGTGCTGGCAGAACTCCGAAAGAGCTGTGAGGAAAAGCTAAAGATATCAGAAGACTTTTTGCAAAACAGTTTGTCAAATAATTCCAGTGGTGAAATTATGTTTGGTGTTAGGTATGTATTATAGGGGTACTGTGCACAGAAAAAAATCAATTCCCGTAATCGTGAATTAAGTTCACGAATATGAGATCCACAAAGGAATTTATTCATGAGTATGGTGCGTATCAGAACCGGAGTCGGCTAGAGTTGGTAGGCCGGAGTTGGAGTCGGAGTCGGAGTCGGTTGGAACTGAAAGCCGGAGCCGGAGTCGGAGTCGGAGTCGGCTAATCTCAGAAAGCCGGAGTCGGAGTCGCTTGAAATATGACCCGACTCCGCAGCCCTGGTAAAATACAACGAAATTTCAGGTGGGGTTAGTCTTGAAAAGACTGTTTAGAATTTTTGGAAAATAACTCAGGTAGTATTTAAAAAGACTGTGCATTTTGTTTGAAATAATTCTGGTAGTAAAAAATACCGCAGCTCTAGTGTCCGTTCACCTCGAAGGTTCGCAAGACACTGGACATTAAAAACATTGTTCATAGCTTATGTTCGCTCGCGAATGCCTTCGTTGAAAACCGGAAATTTCAAACTTGATTTTAATCATTTTTGATATACCCCCTAAAGAAATGACTTGAAATTGTGGAAAATTTTCTAAGTAAGGATGGCACATTTTGGTATTATTTTGGTATTAAAGTATTTTATCAAATTTCTCTGAAACTATGGATTTTTTTTTTAATTTTTACGAGATAATTAAGTTTTAATTGACTTGAAACCCAAAAATGTTAAAGCTGATTTTCCTATTTTTGTGATATACAGTCATATTCGGAACACCCACAAATTCGGAACTTTTTTGTGGTAATTTGTCAACAGGATGCAAAATGCAACTTTTCTGTCGACCCTACTATTTTTAGGACCTATATTTCGACATTCTCTTGCTATTTCACTAGCAAAAGTAGTACTTTTAAACAAAAACCTGCCTTTCAAGACTATTTTATCCAGAGCAGCAAACCACTGCCTCCAAATTGCCTGTTTCATTTTGTAAAAAATAAGTACTCCTGGAGAGAAGAAAAAGTTTGTTTACATCGTAAGAAAAAAGTGTTCCGAATTTGTGGATTTCAAGGGTCAATGTTTTTCTTTAAAAACTTGATACAAAACGTAAAAATATTTGGCCGGTCTATACACCAATCGAAAGATCGCAAGAAAAGCTTTCACATGAAGGTAAAAGCAAATCATCATGTTCAATTATGGATTTTCCATGATTTGTTGAACAATGGCCGATCTGTAAACTGTTCCGAATATGAGGGATGACTGTACCACAAAGATTTTTTTTTTAAAACGTAGAAATTTCACTAAGTCGGGATAACCAAATACTTTGAAAAACGAGTTAATCAACAGATTATTCAATTCAATTCAGATTTCAATCCTTATTTTTCAATCTTGTTATTTTTCAGAATCTTCATGAACTTCAAGCACAGGCCGTTCATCAATGACAAATGAATTCGATGTGGTGAAGAATATCACTAAGAACAACATGGAATCATTAGGTGAGTAGATTTGGCTGTTGCATATGGATCATTTCCGTTTTTTTCACTAACTGCTACTGCTGCACTAAAAATGGTATGAAAATACCAAATTTTGGTATTACTTGTGCAAATACCAGCGACCAAAATGTGCTCTTGGTTGCCCAGTAATAGATGGTAAAATACCATGAAATCATACCAAAATCATGTATGTAAAAGACCACAGGAATACCAAAATCTGATTCTCCAAGGGCGCGGGGAATACCTAAAAATAAAACCATGGTAAAACCAAGTTTATGTATTCAAGCAATGTTCAAAAATCCTGAAGACCTCAACTTGGTATTGAAATGGTTTTATTTTGAGGTATTATTTTACCCTTGGAATAACATGGTTTGGTATTGTTGTACCCTTCCACATACAAGACTTTGGTATGATTTCATGGTATTTTACCATCTATTACTGGGCAACCAAGGGCACATTTTGGTCTTTGTTATTTGCCCAAGTAATACCATAATTTGGTATTCCCGTGTTATTTACCCCTGCTCGGGTATTCATGAATATTGTAGCGTCGTTTGGAGTCCACACATGAAACCCGTATTGAATCAGTGCAAAAATAATTTTTACTATTTGCTCTTCGTAGACTAGGGTGGACAGTGTTTCCCCTTCCTTCGTATATTGCACGCTGTATGTTAATAAGCTTAGAAACACTTGCAAAGCGTCGTGAATTTGACTCTCTCTCGTTCGTAAATGATCTTATTGCAAACTGAATTAATTCTCCAGAGTTGTTACAAACATTAAACATGCGTATTGAGAGCACGTGAGCCTTTCGCATTGCATTTTCACAGAACTGACTATGCCAAAAAACGGGCCCACACCCAACCGGTGGTCGCATGATTGTGATGCATGGTGGCATGAAAGTATATCAGAATCTGCATGAAAACTGCCCTCATGCATTTTTTGCGATATAGGGGTATGACATTTTTGCCCGTTACCGACAATTATCTACATTACCGACGGCTTTTTGGTTGTATTTCACAAAAAAAAACCCCTAACAGAACGAGGATTGAACCACCAACGTCTTGGGCGTCATCCATAAAGTACGTACGCTCTTAGGGGGGGAGGGGGGGTTACCGAAGGTGTGACAAGATGTGACGAAGGGGGGAGGGGGGGGGTTTCGAGATTGTGACGTCACGCTAGGTTTTTTTTATGATTGCATAATATTAATTTGAAATGTACACAATTTAATTAAATCCTGTTTTCTAAAATTGTTTGCTTACTATTTTTTTAGAAATACCGTCATCAAGGGTGACATTGGGTCTGGAGGTGAGATTGGGTCATACAAATTTCTGCATTTTTGTATGACCCAAACTCACCCCCCCAGACCCAATGTCACCCCTGATGACGGTATCACATTATAATTTATTAAATAGTCACTTTTTTTCAGCTGGAACTTCAATATTTTGCAAATTCTTGCTTGATAAAAATAAATGCTTTGAAAGCAGGGTGTTCATAAGAAAACTGCTTTAAATGGTTTGAACCTATTAGATACAAAGCTTTGAAAAACAGTTTTCAAGATTTTTAATACTTGAATGTTATACCAGGTCTTTTTTTTAAGAAGATACAGTAAAAATTTATATTGCAATGTTTATCCTAAAAAATGTATGATTAGAACAATTCAACATTTTTTTCATATTAAAATTGCCAAAAATACCAAAATTATGAAAGTTTAATGATGTAAAAGCTTTTAAAAAAATCCCATTGAAAACAAGGGGGGTCTGGCAAAATGTGACGTACTTTTTGAGGAGGGGTTCAACCTTGTGTGACAAAGTGTGACATAGGGGGGAGGGGGGATGACGCCTTGGTTATTGATCCGACACGCTACCACCACGCCATGGACACTTGATGAAAAGTGAGTGAAATAGCACAAACATATGCTTCTCTTTGGAGTGTTGCTTGGGGACGGGCCAGCCTTATATGTGTTGGTGAGAACTGCAGATCGCTGAAATATTTACATGCGGGCAATGACATTTTCTGCAGCAAATCCACTGTTACAGATTTTGAGATATATTTTTCCTTTGGGTGCATGAATATAATGATGGAAACTTATAACAAATATAATGACATAATCGTTTTTACAATGACAAAATCCACCATAAAAAACAGTCCTACATCCAAAGATAGATGTTCTCCCCTTGTAATTAGAAACTAAGCAACGATCATGCAGTCTACGTATGTTTGACAAAATATATAAATAATTTGCTTTTTGGGACTCAAAACTGTACCGAATTTTGTTTTATTTTTCAATTTTAAATTCGCACTAAATGAGTTTTCCTGAGTTTAAAGAATTTGTCTGTGTCGTGGTTGGTGCTGGTAGACATCCAGAGTTTTTTTTGAATAGGTCCTATTAACATATGAAACATTATAGTTTATTGGACCTATTTAAAAAAAAACCCTAGACATCAACTTTTCATTTGATTTTTTTTTATACTCAAACAAAGGTGCAAACATCATTTTACAAGATCAGGATTATTGCTATTAGACAGTAAGAATTTTAAGCAACATAGTAGTGTTTTCGTTTCAACTGTTATTAAGCAGTAAAGGAATATTTACAGTTAAAGGAAAACTGAACTGAACATGAACTGTAGGCTTTCCTAAACATAGTTGAAAATGCCATAAAAAATTGCGTGATCAGGCAAATCTCATCTCGAAAATGCCACCGGGACCGTCTGGGATCGAACCCAGGCTGACTGGGTGAGAGGCAACCACGCTTACCCCAACACCACGGTCCCGGATAAAAATGCCATGGTTTCACTTAAATAATGATTGATTTTGGTACATTTTCGAAACATGCCTCCAAATTTGAAATATACCTTGAAGAAAAGAAGTCTACTTATTTCAAATACCTTGAATTTTAATTTCTGAGCTGTGACTGCCAAACTGCAAGGTAAATTTTAGCTCCCCAACTTGGTGGTCGCGTCATCAATTTTAAATGTTGGATTTTTTTCAATTTTTATTTTCACGTCCTGAATTTGCAAATCAAAATAGCATTGGTAAAATTGAACTTAAAAATGGCTTTATGTTTGTCTTTTATGTATATGATTTAACTCTTCGTTTGTCGCTGATTGTACTTTTAATATTTTACCTCAATATTTATAAGTATCAAAATTCACGGGAGTCTCGACCAAATTTCCCGGAAATCGGGAGGCTCAAAAATTTCCCGGGAATTCCCGCTCGTCACCCTCCATGCGAGTACTAGCGCGAAACTTGCGGTGGTCTGTGGATTGAGGTTACGACACATTTCTCGCCACGAGGATTCTGCACGATGCCAGATACACCACCTGCGTCGCCTGCCCCGGCACCTGTCACCTCGGGGAACTAACTCCTGTTAAACCTGCTGCAGGGTCAGCAAACTAGTTTTTAATTAAATTCCCGATTAGCATATAAGGTGTCTACATTTGCTTAGAATTCCAGACACTCTTTTTAGCTTATTTACCTTTCAAATTTAGAGTGAATTTTCAAAGAACGGCATTTTTAGGTCTTAAAAAGGCTGTTTACAGGATGGCAATCGATTTTTTAAATATTTTTTTTTCAACTGGTCAGTGTTTATTTGGTACAATTTTTAAAAGCTATTCTACAATTCAAGTTTGAAATTATCTACACTTACATTAGAAATAGGATTACTTACAACAAAATGCAGATATTTAGCTACAATATGTTTGGTTCTTTGGGCTACTGGCGCTGATAGTCCTTGTAATGATGGAAACATAAAGTATTCGTTTTGCTTACATTGTAAACGTGGATCGAGATTCCCTAGCAAAGAACGAACATAATTCCATACAGTGCGAACTGTTATGCACCTGAACAATTTATGCTTTAGTGTTTCCGCTACGCCTGGGCATTCGTTGCAGTCCGGGTTATCTCGACGTTGTTGTCTGTATAACAAATCATTATGCTGAATCTTCTCGTGCACAATTATGTACCAGTTGGCACGCAGGGTTGAAGCCACTCGTTGATCAGCTAGATTTTTGAAGATCCGTTTCCACTGCCTTCGAGTTTCAAGTATCGGTGGATCACTCTCTCCATCGATTAGCTCCTTATAGATTCCGATTGAACTGTGATGCCGGATGATCTGCGTTGGAAGTGTTGATATTTCTAACGCTGGAATCTTAATTTGTGGAAAGGCGGGGGGAATTTGCAGAACAGGTGTGCTGCCCAACAAGTCACTAAAAAAAGGAAGCAGAGTTTGATTAGCCAGCATTCTATTACAGTGAGTCAAATATTTGTCCGTACCCTCCCGTACGGAAAATGTTTGTGATATAAAAGTACATAAAATTCGACTAAAGTACCATGTTTTATACATCAATCGACGCGGCAGAATGTCCTCTTGAAGACACTGTCATTGGATTTGCAAAAAACTTTTTCTAAAAAAAATGCAAAAATAGTTTACTGAAAAAAGTAAAAAAAAGAGGTCAAATAATTGTCCGTACCCCTAATAAAAGTACAAAATCTGATCGATTTAAGTGAATTCATTTATGAAATGTTGTTTCTGTGTCAAATACTAGTACCTCTAGCTAGTTTGTGACAGCTTTGAACTTCTGATAACTTTGTTTAGTTAGTTTATATTAAAAATTGGTTTAAATTTAGTTTTTTTAGGTAAAACTTATACAAACATTAGTTTATAAACAATGATTTTTATAAAATTGCTATTTTATGTTGTAAGAGTCTCTATTGAACAAGTTTCAACAATATTTGTTCAAAATATACATTGTTTTCATCTTTTTGACGTAGACTTACGTCTTTGTCGAAGGTACTGGGGTGTCATTCCAAAAAACCCGGGCCGAAGGCCTTGGATTACTGCGTCATCCGTCAAACGCTTATATCTTCCTTCCCTCTAATCGAATCGACACGATTTATGTGCCATTCGATTCGAAAATTATTCAGCAATTTGCTATAAAACTTTCATTGTTGGCAAAATAGTTTAACTATTGAAACAATTGAATGTTTTAAAATGTTTTCAAAATGCAGAGATTTTGCAAGCAAAATGAGCGCTTCCCACTCACGGACGGGAATGTCAAGTACCTATTTTGAGGGAAAATCATCCGAGCAACGCGACCGAGTGTCGGTCGCGAAAAGGAGGAAGTAGCGGGCCGAAATCATACATAAGAACGTGCGCCAGAGCCCATTCCATCATTCACGTCTCAGACGTCGGACCGGCAGCAGCAGCAGCAGCAGCAGGAAAGCTCAGCCCAGAGCAGCAGGAGAGAGACCAGAGCAGCAGCAGCAGGAGAGAGGGACCAGAACTGG
This sequence comes from Culex quinquefasciatus, assembly GCF_015732765.1. Lineage (NCBI taxonomy): Eukaryota > Metazoa > Arthropoda > Insecta > Diptera > Culicidae > Culex > Culex quinquefasciatus. The sequence goes on from NC_051863.1 coordinate 102,166,138, forward strand.
AAAAGAAGTGCGTATCGCCTTCTCGTCGTCACCGTCAGCCAGTTGCCTCTCGATGGCCGGACCGTTAGGATCTTTCGTGGTTGCTGTGGTTCGGAGGTGCTTCAATCCACATCCCTCGTCCCACCCGGGACGAGGCATCAACAAAATGAGGCGCGCGCCTGCTGCATTCCGCCGAAAAGCCTCTCGTGGGTCAAGCCTTGGTTGTTAAACAATCGGGACATCCAACTAGCTCGTCGCATTCTGAAAGATTGACGTCTCATCAAATTCTAGTGTTGAAAGAGTTGCCCTCGTCCCACCCGGGACGAGGCAGCGAGCTAATTTGAATTTAAATTTCAGGAACAAATTTTGGTCTTCGGGGGCGACGGATTGCACAGCTTTCTGAGGCTGCTCTCGCCCCCAACCCCTATGCCCCCTCTCCCCCTCCCCCCATTCGGCTCGCTAAAATTCCTTCGTCTCTTTCTTTCCTCTCTTTGCCGTTCGAATGGGTGTTCCTTCCAATATATATATATAGCTAATTCTTCAAATTAATATATGGAAAACCCACATGTCCACATATCTAAATTTTACGTAAGTCTACGCCATTCCGGTTATGTCTGTGACATAACTACTTTGACTTTTTTATTGACAATTTTCAACCAAAAATACTGTTTCGGAACAATACCGTTGAACAATCCGGATTGTACCAGAACCGATTTAACCCCTCGGGGAGAAATTTTGTGGTGGTCAGATAGAGGACAAAAAACCATCCTCTTGCAATTTGAAGCATCCAATTTCGTCCACTACAGCCCTATTACGAGTCCCTAGTCTGAAATTTGAAATTTTTAAATTCCCCAAGCAAAACATTCTGACCCAGGAGGGTGCAGAAATTCTCGGCACGAAAAGTGAAAATTTCAAATTCCAGACTAGGGATTCGTAATCGGACTGTAGTGGACGAAATTGGATGCTTCAAATTGCAAGAGGTGTTTTTTTGTCCTCTATCTGACCACCACAAAATTTCCCCCCGAGGGGTTAAACCGGTTCCGGGACAATCCGGATTGTTTACCGGTATTGTTCCGAAACAGTATTTCTGGTCGAAAAATATCAATAAAAAAAGATAAAAACAATGTATATTTTGAACAATTATTGTTGAAACTTGTTCAATAGAGACTCTTACCACAACAACAATTTTATAAAAATAGTTGTTTATAAACTAATGTTTTTATAAGTTTTACCTTAAAAAAAAACTAAATTTAAACCAATTTTTAATATAAACTAACTGAACAAAGTTATCAGAAGTTCAAAGTTGTCACAAACTGGCACAAGGTACTAGTATTTGACACAGAAACAACATTTCATAAATGAATTCACTTAAATCGATCAGATTTTGTACTTTTATTAGGGGTACGGACAATTATTTGACCTCTTTTTTTTTACTTTTTTCAGTAAACTATTTTTGCATTTTTTTTAGAAAAAGTTTCTTGCAAATCCAATGACAATGTCTTCAATAGGACATTCTGCCGCGTCGATTGATGTATAAAACATGGTACTTTAGTCGAATTTTATGTACTTTTATATCACAAACATTTTTCGTACGGACAAATATTTGACTCGAAAAAAAAACGAAGTTGACTTTATAGCTGTCGGCCACCATTGCTAGTACCAACCACTAGTGTCTTCCTTTTAACTACAAGGACTTCGCCGCCCTGGGCTCCTAAAGTGTATGAAAGTATGGCACGGAGCGACGGCGCCGAATACCCATATTTACACAAAGAATTTTAGAGCGCCCGCCGCGGGATTCGAACCGGCGACCTCTGGATTGTGAGTCCAGTGCGCGGTCCGACTGATCCACACGAGCGGGACACTGATCCACACGAGCGGGACGGGATATTTGACTCACTGTAGTTAATAATGCAGTAGACTTCAATCCTGGCGAGTGTAGGTTTAGTCCTCCTCGTTCCTTAGGCAGGAACAAAGTTTCCAAACGAATGGGTTGCTTGTGTCCTATCCACAGAAAGTTTCGGTATTCCTTGAGGATACCTTTCTCGTACTTTTTCGGCAACGGAAACGTTGAGGCAGCGTACCAAATTTTGGATGATACAAAGGTATTCAAATGAATTACTTTCTGCAGTAAGTTCAGTGATCCCGAGCAGACGGAAATAACTTGGGAAGGTCAGTTTTTGATATTGTGAGAAGATCGAAATATGTTATTGGGATGATCGGATTAGTTGTTAAAATAACAAAAATCAATAACAAAGATTTGTTCGAAGAATAACTTAAACTGTTATTATGTTGTTATTGCAATAACAAACCAATAACACAGAAGGAATCATGAAGGAATAACAAGATTTGTTATTTTGTGCGGAGAGGTGGAGCAGCATAATAACAAAAAATGTTATTGAACTGGTCTCCATAACAAAAAAAAGTTATTGTTTTGGTTTATTTGTTATTTTGCAAAAAAAACCTGCAGTTGCCATAACTCCTCTGTACTAGTCAGGGCTGCAGAGTCGGGTACCTCCAAGCGACTTTGAATCCATACTTTGAAGACAACTCCGACTCTGGATGCAGGATATGACGTCAACGACTTCACAGATTCCGACTCCAAGGAAAAGTTGCTGAAAATTTGCTGAATCCGATGCCGTCTCCGAGGTCTCACTCCAGCTCGAACTTCAACGTCAGCTCTGACTTCCTGGCTCTGTGAAAATAATAACAGTTTTTGTTATTCACACATAAAAAATTCTCAATAAATAAATCAATTCCGTTAGGTAATATAACAAAATTTAAAAAAAATGAACTCTCAAAAGTTAATTTTATTGGATTAATTTTAGCTTGAAACCCCATTTCATGGTGAAATAAATGACCCCGATAAAATTGGACAAAATTATTTCATAGTTCTAGCCAATTTTAGTAAAATACCCTAGGGGGTATATTAAATAATTAAAAAAAATCAACTTTCAAAATTTCAACTTTTTAGAATAATTTTAGCTTAAGGACCCCATTTCATGGCCAAAATAATGACCCCGACGAAATTGGTTAAAATTATCCCATAGTTCTAGCCAATTTTAGCAAAGTCCCTTAGGGGGTATATCAAATAATTAAAAAAAAATCAACTTTCAAAATTTCAACTTTTTAGAATAATTTTAGCTTAAGGACCCCATTTCATGGCCAAAATAATGTCCCCAACAAAATTGGTCAAAATTATCCCATAGTTCTAACCATTTTAAACAAAGTCCTTTAGGGGGTATATCAAATAATTAAAAAAATCAACTTTCAAAATTTCAACTTTTTAGAATAATTTTAGCTTAAGGAACCCATTTCATGGCCAAAATAATGACCCTGACGAAATTGGTCAAAATTATCCCATAGTTCTAACCATTTTAAACAAAGTCCTTTAGGGGGTATATCCAATAATAAAAAAAAATCAACTTTCAAAATTTCAACATTTTAGAATAATTTCAGCTTAAGGACCCCATTTCATGGCCAAAATAATGACCCTGACGAAATTGGTCAAAACTATCCCATAGTTCTAACCATTTTAAACAAAGTCCTTTAGGGGGTATATCAAATAATTAAAAAAATCAACTTTCAAAATTTCAACATTTTAGAATAATTTTAGTTTAAGGAACCCATTTCATGGCCAAAATAATGAGCGCGGTTTAGTTACCCTCCAACTTCCCACCCTCCAGATATTTTAAACGGATCTTTACCCTCCACCCTCCCAGTTTCCAAGCAACTTTTTCAAAACGGCGTATGTTTTATTTGAATTAATACATACAACTTCTTTAAAAGATACTCTTATTCAAAAACTATATTTGAGAGCTCTCCGAAGAATTGACTCAATTATTTGTAGAGAAATCTCTTGCAACAACACCACCACCAACCGTCCTGTTCCGCTATCGATGGCTAAGTTATGTTTCAAGCAGCACCACTACCCACACTAGGAATGTTACATCAGCAATGGATAAATTAAAGTTTTTAATCTTTTGGGAGCGATTTAGATTAATAATTTGCATAATTTACCGTTTTTACTTTAAAACCAACAATTAATTAACAGATTAATCACATTTCGCTTTTCAATTAATGAATCATTCCTTTCTAAGATTTTTATTCATTTCAATCATTTTAAGCATTTCAATAGTTTGAAGTATGTTAAGTTGAATTTAAATATTACGAGTAATTTTTATATTTAAGGTATTTCAGGCATACGAGTGTATCAAGTTTTGAAGGTTTTTAAAGATTTCACGTAATTCAAGTTTTTTGCAGTTTTCATGGATTTTAAGTATAATAAGTATTTCCAGCATTTCAAGTATTATAAGTACCGCAATCAGGGGTGAGATTGGTTCATACAAAAATGCAGAAATTTGTATGACCCAATCTCACCCCCTCACGGTGCATCAAGTATTTCAAGGGTTTAAAGAATTTCAAGTATTCATTTTTTTCTAAGCATTTCAAGTAAATCAAATTTTCAAGTATTTCTTGAACCCAAGCATTTCAACATTTGTAACTATTTCAAGGATTTCAAGTATTTCAAATTGATTTTTAATATTTGTAGTATTTCAAGTGTTTCAAGTAGTTTAAGTAAATATTTCAAGTATCTTTTTCATTTATTTTAATTTCATAAAGAATTTAAAATATTTCCTGTACTTCAAGTATTTTGTGTTTTTCAAGCATTTCTAGTAATACAAATAAGTCATATATTTCAAGTAATTCAGTTAATGTTAATATTTTAATTTTTCTATAATTTCAATTTATGTTTTTTAGATTTAATCGTCTCTTACTAAGTTTAATCATGAAATATCTTTTTAAACGTTTCAGGAGTGATTGAAAATCATTTTTTTAGAGGATTTAATAAATTTTCAGTAATATGATTTTTTTTTATTTTATACATGTATGTAACCCTCGATGTGCACATCCAAATTTAAAATATTTCTAGTATTTCAAGTATTTAACGTAATTCTATTATATTAAGTTTTTAAAGTTATTCATTTTCAAGTGATTCCAGTTTTAAAAATATTTGGAGTGTATCAAATATTTTAATCATGTTAACACTTTTTATATTTTCAAGCACTTCAATCATGTTCATTCATATCATGTTTTTTATTTAATTTTTTTAAAGAAATTTGTCGATGTTTTCAAATATATGAAATTCTTCAAACACTTTAATAACATAAAACAGTTAACAGTTTAAAATTTAAAAATGTTCTTATGAAGTGAAAATCATTCTAAAACCCGAATAAAATGGTACTTGAAATACATAAACTATTTATTGTACTTTCAATATTTACAATATTTTCAAAGATTACTTGAACAGTTGGAATATTTTTGTAGCTTGGAATACATGATAAAATATTTAAACAGGAAGTATTTGACGTGTCAACAATTCTTAAAATACTTCAACAACATTTAAAACATTCGAAATCACTAACATATTTTTAAAACACTGAAACACGTAAAAAATTCAAGCTTCATATGATCAAAATACTCGACAAACCTAAAATGCTCAATATCATAACAAAAAAAAACAAAGCAGAAAGACTAGAAACTTGAACATTTAATATACTTGTAATCTTTGAAATAATTGAAATACATGAAAAATAAAAGTAATCGAAAAATGTTAAATCATTTCAAAATACTTAAAGTCCTTGCAAATGATAAAATGCTTGAATGACTTAAACAACTTGAATTAATTACATGAATCACATGAATTACTTAAAGTAATAGAAATACTTCAAGGTCTTGAAAAAACAAAATACTCGAATTAATTCAAAAAACAAAATACTCGAATTAATTCAAAAAACAAAATACTTGAATTAATTGAATAACTTGATATACAGTTAATATTGGAAAAACTTGAAATTCCTGAAACACACGAAAACACGAAATTCTTCAATTACAAGAAATTTGAAGTATTTGAATTACTAGAAATGTTTGAAACTTGTTTTACTTCTATAGTTTTTAAAGGTCCAATTACCAAAATTTTGCTGTGTTTTTGAATACTACTAACTAAATGCGGTTTCAGAAACACCAAAAACAAAAAAACAAACATGTGTTTACTGGACTTGAAAAAACCCCAGACTTGAAGTACTTGAAATTCTTCATATACTTGAAACACTCGAAATACTTAAAATACTACAAGTTTTTGAAATATCTAAGATCAATCTGAAATACTATTGATTCTTGAAACACTTTCGGTTCTCGCAATACTTTAAATCCTTGAAATCCTACTTCGAAAACTTGGAAAAATTTAAATACTTAAAGTACTTATGAGACTTAAAACCCAATACTCCAAAACTTGAAATGTTTGATGTACCGTCATCAGGGGTGACATTGGGTCAGACAAAAATTTCGAAATTTGTATGATGCAATCTCACCCCCAAACCCAATGTCACCCCTGATGACGGTACTTATAACACTCTTGAAATATTTAAAATCGATTTGAAATGTTTGAAGAATTTGAAAACATGAAGTATTTGAAATACTTAAAACATATTTATTTACTTCTATTGTTTCTTTAAAGGTCCAATTTTGCTCTGACTCTGACTCTCTGACTCTGACTCAATGCGGTTTCAGATACACCAAAAAGACAAAATTTTGTTCATTTGACAGTAAAAAACTCCAAACATGAAGTACTTGAAATCCTTCAAGTTCATGAAATCCTTGAAATTCTTCAAATACATGAAAATTGCTTGAAACACTCAAAATACATAAAAGACCGAATTCTTGAAATATTTAAGATCAATTTAGAATACTTAAAATCATAGAAATTGAAATACATGAAATACTTGAAATACTTTAAAACTCGAAATTTATGAAATACATGAAATCCTTGAAATATCTGAAAACATGAAGTATATACAAGTATATACAAGAAGTATTTAGTTTTTTTGAAGGTCCATACCAATATTTTGCCTGTGTTTTTTAATACAGCTAACTCATTGCGGTTTCAGAAACACAAAAAAACAACAACAACAAAAAACTAAATTTTGCTTACTGGACTTGAAAAAAACCCCAGACCCCATCAAGTACTTAAAACCCTTCAGATACTTGAAACTTGCTTAAACACTCGAAATACTACGAAATACTAAATTACTACAAATTCTTGAAATATCTAAGATCTATCTGAAATACTATACATTCTTGAAATACATTCAGTTCTCTCAATACTTTAAGAGCGAGTCCACGAGCAAAGCATACCCATCTCGCATCGACCTCACCAATCTACCTGAAATTTTCAGGGGTTGTTTGTACATATAAAACTAGCATCTGGCCAAAATATGAGCACTCTAGGTCAACGGGAAGTGGGGCAAATCGGGACACAAAATTTGAAGGTTCAAAAACGTAAAAAATCTTTAAAAGGCTATAACTTAGGCAAAATTCAATTTAATTCCAAAATTCAAAATGCATCTTGAAAGGCTTCAAAAATGCAACAAAATGCAGGGTAGAGCATCCCAATTAATTAATTCTAAAGGGAGTTATTGGCATTTTAGTGAAAAAATAGCATAATTTTCAAACTGAAATAAAAAAGTGTTCCATCCAGATATCAACTCGGATCGACCTGCAGCTTGTAGGGGACATCTGGGACTACCATCTGAGACTGAGACCGCTTTGGGTAAGGCAGTTTAACATATCAAATAAACACTTTTACTTTTAGTGAATTTTTTGGTAGTAAATTTTTGCTCGGAGGACCCCTTAGATCCCATTTTATGATGATAATTTTATCATTATCGTGTTCCTGAGACAATTTCACATTAGAAACATGCATAAAAATGTTTGTTTTCATCCATTTTAGCCCTTTAAAATATGAAAGTTAAAAAAAAACTTTGATTCACACTTATTGAAAATCAAGTTCGTTTCCAAGGATACTAGATGACACCAGAAAAAATGCAGCTTCTTAATTTTTTTTATCTTTCATTTTATAAAGGGTTAAAATGGATGATGATATACATTTTTATGCATGTTTCTATTGTGAAATTGTCTCAGAAACACGAATATGATAAAATTATCACCATAAAATGGGATCTAAGGGGTCATCTGAGCAAAAATTTACTACCAAAAAATTCACTAAAAGTAAAAGTGTCTATTCAATATGTTAAACTGCCTTACCCAAAGCGGTCTCAGTCTCAGATGGTAGTCCCAGATGTCCCCTACAAGCTGAAGGTCGATCCGAGTTGATATCTGGATGGAACACTTTTTTATTTCAGTTTGAAAATTATGCTATTTTTTCACTAAAATGAAAATAACTCCATTTAGAATTAACCAATTGAGATGCTCTACCCTGCATTTTGTTGCATTTTTGAAGCCCTTCAAGATGCATTTTGAATTTTGGAATTAAATTGAATTTTGCCTAAGTTATAGCCTTTTTAAGATTTTTTACGTTTTTGAACCTTCAAACTTTGTGTCCCGATTTGCCCCACTTCCCGTTGACCTAGAGTGCTCATATTTTGGCCAGATGCTAGTTTTATATGTACAAACAACCCCTGAAAATTTCAGGCAGATTGGTGAGGTCCAAACGACGTCCCATACAAAGGGGTATGCCCTGTTCGTGGACTCGCTCTTAAATCCTTCAAATTATACAAACACTTGATATACTTGAATACCTACTTCGAAAACTTGGAAAAAATGAAATACTTCAATTACTTATAATCAAAACTTGAAATACTTGAAATTCTTGAAATGTTTGATGTACTTATAAAAATCGAAATTCTTAAAATATTTAAAATCAATTTGAAATATTTGAAGGAATTTAAAATAATTGAAAAAATATATTATAAGTAATTAAAAAACTTGAATTGCATGAAATATTAAGATACTAGTATATGAAGTATTTAATAAACATGAATTAATAGAAACATTTGATATTTTTATTTACTTCTATTGTTTTTATAAAGGTTTGACGCAATGTGGTTTCAGAAACACAAAAAAAAACTAAATTTTGTTCATTGGACTTAAAAAAACTCCAAACATGAATCTTGTTTGAAACACTCAAAAAACATAAAAAAAACTACAAATTCTTGAAATATTTAAGATCAATCTGAAATACTTTAAATCCTAGAAATTTTTGAAATACTTGAAATAGGTACTTAAATACATGAAATACTTTGAAAACTTGAAATACTTGCAATATTTAAAATCCACAAAATACTTTACATACTTGAAGCTCTTGAAACACATGATGTTATTATTACACTTTAAATCCTTGAAATAATTAAAATCAATTTGAAATAATTGAAACTATTTAAAAAATAGAGTATTTGAATTATTTAAAAAACTAAAACTAATTGGATAAACAATATTTGAATAACTTGGAATACATGATATCCATACAATATTTGAAATACTTTAAGCACTTTAAATCCTTGAAAACTTTAAAAAACTTGATACACTCGTATACCTGAAATACCTTAAATATAAAAATTACTCGTAATATTTAAAATCAACTTAACATACTTCAAACTGTTGAAATGCTTAAAATGATTGAAATAAATAAAAATCAAGGAATGATTCATTAGTTGAAAAGCGAAATGTGATTAATCTGTTAATTAATTGTTGGTTTTAAAGTAAAAACGGTAAATTATGCAAATTATTAATCTAAATCGCTCCCAAAAGATTAAAAACTTTAATTTATCCATTGCTGATGTAACATTCCTAGTGTGGGTAGTGGTGCTGCTTGAAACATAACTTAGCCATCGATAGCGGAACAGGACGGTTGGTGGTGGTGTTGTTGCAAGAGATTTCTCTACAAATAATTGAGTCAATTCTTCGGAGAGCTCTCAAATATAGTTTTTGAATAAGAGTATCTTTTAAAGAAGTTGTATGTATTAATTCAAATAAAACATACGCCGTTTTGAAAAAGTTGCTTGGAAACTGGGAGGGTGGAGGGTAAAGATCCGTTTAAAATATCTGGAGGGTGGGAAGTTGGAGGGTAACTAAACCGCGCTAAAATAATGACCCTGACGAAATTGGTCAAAATTATCCCATAGTTCTAACCATTTTAAACAAAGTCCTTTAGGGGGTATATCAAATAATTAAAAAATCAACTTTCAAAATTTCAACTTTTTAGAATAATTTTAGCTTAAGGAACCCATTTCATGGCCAAAATAATGACCCTGACGAAATTGGTCAAAATTATCCCATAGTTTTAACCATTTTAAACAAAGTCCTTTAGGGGGTATATCAAATAATTAAAAAAATCAACTTTCAAAATTTCAACTTTTTAGAATAATTTTAGCTTAAGGAACCCATTTCATGGCCAAAATAATGACCCTGACGAAATTGGTCAAAATTATCCCATAGTTCTAACCATTTTAAACAAAGTCCTTTAGGGGGTATATCAAATAATTAAAAAATCATCTTTCAAAATTTCAACATTTTAGAATAATTTCAGCTTAAGGACCCCATTTCATGGCCAAAATAATGACCCTGGCGAAATTGGTCAAAATTATCCCATAGTTCTAACCATTTTAAACAAAGTCCTTTAGAGGGTATATCAAATAATTAAAAAAAATCAACTTTCAAAATTTCAACTTTTAAGAATAATTTTAGCTTAAGGACCCCATTTCATGGCCAAAATAATGTCCCCAACAAAATTGGTCAAAATTATCCCATAGTTCTAACCATTTTAAACAAAGTCCTTTAGGGGGTATATCAAATAATTGAAAAAATCAACTTTCAAAATTTCAACTTTTTAGAATAATTTTAGCTTAAGGACCCCATTTCATGGCCAAAATAATGACCCCGACGAAATTAGACAAAATTATCCCAAAGATCTAAACATATTTAACAAAAGAAAAAATAATAACAGATTGTGTTATGGACACTTAGAAACTTTTCCATTTGTGCGGTTTGTGGTAATTTTATTTCTAAGTCAGTATACCGAACGAATAACAAATTTTGTTATTAGGAGGGTTTTTGAAATGTATAACATTTTCTCTTATTAGCGTGTTATTAATTAATTTCAATACAATATCACTTCAATACCAAATTTTGTTATTTTATCAGAAACTGTTATTATTTTTTCTTCTTGAAGTTGAACTTCAGGATAAAATAATAACACTTTTTGTTATTTTAACAGGATTTGTTATTGAAATATTATTAATTTTGTTATTACCGTCTGCCCGGGATCTGGATTTGCACATCCAGAGTCTCCATTTTAAGTTTTTAAGAGTTTTCTGCCAAGTTAACTCAATGGATTGTTTGACGGAGTCGGTGAACGTTAAACCAAGAATTGTCAGTGAATCTTGGAAGTTGATCCAGGTAAGTACGCCTTCTGTACGCGGATTCCCAATTTTCATTGCCGTTGTTTTCGTCAGATTCAGGACAGCACCGGATACCTCTTCGAACTCTCGTATTCTATTAACAGCTTCAGCCAAGTTGTTGATGTCCCCGTCCACCATGCTGATATCGTCTGCATACACGTTCAGAAGACTCCCTGCTGCTCCAATTGTTGCCAGCTTGTCGACCAGTGGTTGAATGTACAGCACGAATAGCAGCATGCTCAGTGGGTCACCTTGCCTGACTGATTTTCTGATTTGGAACGATCTGGACAGCTTACCGTTTAACAAAATATTTGAGAAGGAGTTGGCATAGATTTTCCTTAGAAGGTCGATCAGCTGCGGGTTGCAGTTCATCTGTGTGAGGGTGTAGTAGAGAAAGTCATGCCTCACCCGGTCAAACGCATGGTCCATATCGAATGACACCAGCGTGGCTGACTGCCTTTTATGTTTCAGTGATGCAATCTTGTCCAGAATCTGTGTTGTGGCTTCAAAAATGTTGTGTTTCCCGTTCGAGCATTTTTGGTGTGGAAACAAAACGTGTTCAGCCAGCGGAATCATTCTGTTTTTTATCACTCTCGTTAAAATTTTGTAGTCAAAATTTAATAGAGTAATTAGTCTGTACGCTTTCACTGTGTTTCCGCTCTGCTTCTTTTTGACGAGGACCACAACACCGTTCATAAAATTTGAATCGGTATCAGGGTTACGAAGAGCATCATTGATAACGGAAGTGAATTCTTGGCTGATAATGCTCCATGTTTTGTAGTAGAATTCCCGAGGCAGTCCGTCGTCTCCTGGAGATTTCCTGGGACAACTGTTTTTGATGCACATAAAGATTTCGTTTGCGTTCGGGGTTGCAAGAGGTCGTCGTTAGCTGCAACGTTGTCAGGGATTCGTCTTGCTGGCTCAAATCCTGCCACAGGTGACCGGTTTGGAGTGGCCGAGAAAAGGGTTTCGAAGTAATTCACAATGTTTTGCTCTATTTCGGTTTCATTGTTGATAACATTTCCGTCCACATCCAGTTCACTTATCGTCCTGCCCTGTCGATTCTGCATTTTCTGCGCTACGTGGAAAAGACTTGTAGATTCTCCTTGTAGATATGTTTCATTCAACATACGACTTCTGTTGGAATGTTCTCTTTGTTTCTGGAGCATAAGTCCTTTAATTCTGTTAATCCGCACAAGCTGGTCATTGTCATTCAAGTACAGATTGTAAGCTCTACTTAACTCTCCGTTCAAAAGCTTAAATGTGTCACGAAAGTCACGGTACTGAAGAGACGAACGCCATTTTAAAAACGACTTTATTTTTGGCCACGTGTCGTGCAGTTCTCAGGGAATCTCGGGTAGATTTTGAGACGAGGAAACAATCTAGACGGGAGCCACATCCAGTGCGAACGAAGGTGAAATCAATGTCACGTGGGTTGATACAACGGCAAACATCGATCAAATTTAGAGCCAGCATCAATCGGGAAGTCATTTCGCTCCGCGGAGTGCCACCGGTAGCGTCTCTGTCATTCACAACGGAGTTAAAATCTCCTCCGAGAATGATTGGTCCGGTAACGTTTCGAAGGTAATGTGCACAGGTAGAATTGAAGAAATCCTCGCGCGCATTTCTGTTCTGGCTCCCGGTTGGTGCGTATTGTCGCTCTGGCACTAAATCGAACTGAGCGATTTCCACTCTCGCCGCGCTTTTTCTCTCCGCCTTTTTCTGTCTAGCCTAATTCGGTATTACTCGATCAGTGTGTAAGCCAAGTTTGTTGTGATTCCTCCATCTTGTTTTGATTGGCGAAAACTTATGTCGATGGATTTTAGCTGATTTAATTAAAAACGAAAGGAAATATGTACTTTTTTTACTTGCATAAATGGCCAACATCATCATCCAAAACCTACGACAACAACACGCAAGCACTGATTCTATTTAGTTAGACAAAAAATGCGGAGAGAAAAAGTGCGGCGAGAGTGGAAATCGCTCGTTTCGGTTTGGTGCCAGAGCGACAAAATGTTTTTCAATGACGTTTAACCTCGCGTTCAACACAAATTAGAGTTGATCAGTTTGCGGAGCGTAGTGTCAGATAAGTCGCCGCGAAAATTCGATTTATTTCCGAAACCACAATATATGTTGCAGAGAGTTGTCTCGTTTCTTAAGCGAATGACGATTAGTCTACTATCGAGAGAGTTTTCTGCTGTTACATGCTCTACTCTGTTTCCAAGTGCTACTGCCACCCCTCTTCCGGTGGTCGATATTGAACAAAATTGTGTATCCAGGTATAATTATTTGATCATTTTCAACCTCCTGCAGAAAAGCGATATCTATTTCGTTTATCCTTAGGGAGTTTTGAAGTGCGTCCAACTTTGTTTGGTTCGAAATGTTGTTGATGTTTAACGTTACCAAATTAAAACTTTCAGCCAGTGCTTTTTTAAAATGTTACTATCGAAGAGGGGCTGGAGATATTAGCGCGACAACACAGATGGCGCTGTTCTGAGCAAACCCAACGAGCAATCTCACACACACAGTGAAAACTTTGCCGTTCCCGGTCTCTGCTTTTTTGTTTTTTGACATCTTCTGTCAGGTTGCTTTGAGTGTCAGTGATGTTTATAAACAATATCGATACGCTCACCTGCTCAGACGGTGTTAGCGAAGACAGTTGGTATTCTCCAGATATCCAGTTTCTCTTCGTTGTCTTCAAGCGTTTTCTCGTCGTCGTGGCTCTCTTGTAACCCAGCAGGTGAGTTCCCATTGATGTTCTAAGTGGTGAGCGGTGCTGATTGTCTGAATTGATTGGAAGTTTTTTGACAGGAGTGGCAGTATCACTGAGCGCTTCGGCAAGACATATACCGGAGCGACTGGAGCCTTTTATCTTTAGCGGTATACGCACTCCGGAAGGAACCGGTCAAGAAAAAATTCAAATGGGCAGCAGCGGCAGCGCAAGCAAGTCAGAGAGGGTGAAGAAAAGCCCCAAGAAATCGCTCCCTCTCCTTTGTTCTGCTGTTCGTAAAGCTGTTTCTTGACCCCTTTCCTTCCGATCTGCATACTAGCCTTTTACAAGAAGGATGTCCAGCGAGTGGGAAAGCAACGTTGAGTGGCTGTGTATCGGTGAGTTCTCTGTGTGATCTCCATTGATGATAATTGAATCTGAATGACGCGTAATTTTCATTGAAAAAGGTGGCAGTATCAGCTTCGGCAGGACATATACCGCAGCTGTTACCTTTGGAAGCTGGTGCGGGCGCTGGTTGATAGCAATCGGTGTTGGCAGTGTATGGTATCGGATGAATCTGCGAGGATTTGAGACTTCTTGAGGACGGCAGTATCTTGTGGAGCTTCGGCAGTACATATACATTTGTGTTTGCTTACCCGTGGGAAAAGTAATGATGACGAAATAAACTTGATTTACTTTTTGGAGTTCAGGCTTGATGATCTTTTCTTCTTTTTGTTTTTCGGCGACGAGGGACGTTTCTTACGTCCTCCTTTTCCGAAGTCTGTATCCACATCTGACTGTTCCGGAGATTCAACTTCAGTAGCGGAGCGGGACCCATCTAATGCCGGAAGATTGTCATCATCCGATATATCGTTGAGAAGGGCTGACTGCGATCTTGTCCAGGTTCCTGGGGGGCTGATCATTGTCCATTGACAAGACTGGAGAAACGATTGGTTTCACTGGAGCTGCAGGAGTAGCTGGCTGCGCTGGAACGATGATCGGCTTCGCTGGAGCCGGAGGGAAAGTTTCCTTCGCCGGCGTCTTGTCCTCGTCATTCGGCACAATCGGGTTCATTCCACCAACAATCTGAGCAAGGGTCAGGCCGTTAGCGCTGTTACCGGACAGTGCCTTCTTGACATCCGAGCACTTGGATCCGATGTGTAGGTTTCTTCCGCAGTAGCGACAGGTGGCGATTTGATTGCGGTATTTTACGTACGCACATTCGTCTTCCATATTCACGTACGAGGGAATCGACTTCTTCAGCTTCATGCGCACAGTCTGTGTACCATTGGGAACTCCCGGGAAAAACTTTTGCCAGACATCATCTTTGATAGATAGCACCTCTCCGAAGGCTGACAAATGTTTGGCGATTGTTCCGTTTGGTAGATACGGAGGGAGGTCGTAGACCTTCACCTCAACAGAACCATCAGCCATGTACAGACACCGTTTTCCAAAAAATCAACCCCGAATTTCTGCAGAAAAAATAAGTTATTATCGTTAACCAGTTACAGGTAAAAAATACCGCTCATTTTGCTCAATGAGCAAAAATGAGCGCGAGCACGAGCGATGAGCATTTGCGCTCATAAAATAAATGAGCAAACATGAGCACGAGCAATGCCGAGCAGGGGTAAATAACACAGGAATACCAAATTTTGGTATTACTTGAGCAAATAACAGGGACCAAAATGTGCCTATAACAGGGACCAAAATGTGGTTGCCCAGTAATAGATGGTAAAATACCATGAAATCATACCAATGTATGTGGAAGGGCACAACAATACCAAACCATGTTATTCCAAGGGTAAAATAGGGTTTCCTGTGGTCTTCCACATACATGATTTTGGTATGATTTCATGGTATTTTACCATCTATTACTGGGCAACCAAGAGCACATTTTGGTCGCTGGTATTTTCACAAGTAATACCGAAATTTGGAATTTTCATACCATTTATAGTGCAGCAGTTGCAGTTAGTGAAAAAAAAAAACGGAAATGATCCATATGCAACAGCCAAATCTACTCAGCTGATGATTCCATGTTGTTCTTAGTGATATATTTTTCACCACATCGAATGCATTTGTCATTGATGAACGGCCTGTGCTTGAAGTTCTTGATGCTTCTAAAAAATAACAAGATTGAAAAATAAGTTAAAATGAAACTGGATTGAAATTCACCAAAATTTAACAATTTCAACGATTTAAAAATCTTAGTGGGTATATAAAAAAATGAAAATCAGCTTCAACATTTTTGGGTTTCAAGTCATGTTAGCGCAAAATTAATTAAATACAGTAGTTGTTCGGTAACTGGGCTGAGAACGTCACCGAATGTTGCTCGTTAACTGGGCTGAACAAAAAATAACGAGGGGACCACCGATGCATAATATTTTCCAGATGAAATATAAAAATAAAAATTACTCAAATTTATTTTCAATGCTTACTTTTCATTTTTCTTTAAATGTAACTTGAAATTAAACAAAAGTTTGAAAAAAGTTGTTTTATTTATTAAATATGATTTTTGCATCCATTAACCCTTAGGTCATTTTGGTTTGTTTTGGTGTTTTGACGTTTGTCTGCTTTTTAACTGGGCTACTGCCCAGTTATCGAGCGCCCAGTTAAACAACGCCCAGTTAAACAACGCCCAGTTACCGAACAACTACTGTATCTCGTCAAAATTTATAAAAAATTTCCCGTAGCTTCAGAGGAGTTTGATGAAACACTTCAATACCAAAATAATCTAATCTAATCTAATCAGACCCTAGCGCAGCCAATCTTTCGAAGGGATCCTGGAGAGTGCCTTAGGTTAGATGACGCCTAGCACTCTTCTTGTCATTTATTAACATTTGTAGTGCGCCATTGCATTAGAATTGAAACATCACAAGCGTTAAAATGGCCAGGCCTACTGCGTAAAGCCGTATCGCAGAGATGACTCGTAATTGGGTTGAGTTTGAGCACTGAGTGTTCGAACAACAACACAATTCTAAATCGACAGAGGAGGAAGAAGCCTCCGTGATTTGGTTGTATTCGTTGGGAGCACCATGCTAAGAAGGTTTGGCACTCCGAGACCCTCTGGGATGGGACATTGTATTTCCACGAATGCCCTGGACACTATTTGCCACAGAAACACTTCAATACCAAAATAATACCAAAATGTGCCATCCTGACTTTTCCACCATTTCAAGTCATTTCTTTAGGGGGTATATCAAGCTTCCCATGCGCCAGTGCCAACGAACACCGCGGGTTTGGTTTTCTAGCTTCGGTATGAGCCTGAACCCATTGTGTGTTGGTATTTTGGTTCATCGTACCAGCGCACCACGACAATCTCGGCTTGTCGCCTCGGTGGTGTGTATGGCACTCACTCGAGGCATGAACCCAGCGTGCCGTGGTACGCGCCGATGTATTGATGGTTTGTACCGCCAGCGCGTACCACGGCACGTACCTCGGCTCGTACCGAGTGGAGCACCTTGGTTCATACGCTGGGTTCATGCCTCGGGTGAGTGCCAGACACACAACCGAGGCGACGAGCCGAGATTGTCGTGGTGCGCTGGTACGTTGAACCAAAATACCCTCGGCTCGAGAGAGTCGGGTACGGGTGTAAACCGAACAAAGCAGGCGCAAAGCAAAACCAAGGTACAAGTGAACCGCGTGTACCGCACTGTTATGTAGAGTCTTTCTTTCCGCTAGCTCTTAATCCAAACGACCAAGATTTAGTTACATAACCTCGTTTATTGCCCCTTTAGGAGCGGCCGTGGCTGACTGGTTACGGTGTTCGCTTTGTAAGCGAATGGTTCTGGGTTCGATTCCCATCTGCTCCCAACGAGAAAGTTAAGAACACATAAATTTGAAATGATGAATATGAACGAAAAATCAAAGTCGCTCGAGGCGGGGTTCGATTCTCCGTCCTTTGGATTGGTAAGCAAAATGCTAACCACTAGGCCATGACGACTTGGTGAGCGTGGACTGGAATTAGGAATACTGTTACAGAGAGCGAGTTGTGGCGCTATAACCACGGCAAATAGTGTCCAGGGCATTCGTGGAAATACAATGTCCCATCCCAGAGGGTCCCGGAGTACCAAACCTTCTTAGCATGGTGCTCCCAACGAATACAACCAAATCTCGGAGCGTATGGTGGTGTGTCCCCACGCTTCTTCCTCCCCTGTCGATTCAGAATTGTGTTGTTGTTCGAACACTCAGTGCTCAAACTCAACCCAATTACGAATCATCTCTGCGATACGGCTTTACGCAGTAGGCCTGGCCGGTTTAACGCTTGTGATGTTTCAATGCATTCTAATGCAATGGCGCACTACAAATGTTAATAAATGACAAGAAGAGTGCTAGGCGTCATCTAACCTAAGGCACTCTCCAGGATCCCTTCGAAAGATTGGCTGCGATAGGGTCTGATTAGATTAGATTAGATTAGATTAGATAACCTCGTTTATTGCCCCTTTAACAACAGTTCTTATTTCTCACTTGTTCTTTTTCCTCTTCGCGGACGCTTCCTTTTCACGCTCTTCTTGAGCTCTTCCTTTCTTCGGCCCAACAAATCTCAGCTTTTTCTTCCTCTTCTTCTTACTCCGTCCCGGTTCTCCTCAGCAACGCTCTATCCTTCACGCGGTCGTGCGTCGCGGCCACCGGACCTTGTCCAGCCACCGCGCGCCGTCAATTCGCGGCCTCCCGCCACACGTGTTCCGCCGGCCAGCGATTCGGTGTCGTCCGACTCGGCCAGAAATATCCAGCTCCCGAAACGACCCTGAAATTCTTCCGCGTTAAGGGTCGACCAAAAATACTCCTCTCGAGAGTCTTACCTCACTGAGGGTCGAAGCAGGCGTCGATCACGAACGGCGGCAGTTAGGGGTTGCCGGCTAAGCAGCCTGCCCTGCGGATCCGGACTCAACCGGAGTGAGAAGCTTCCCGGATAATCGGCGACGACGCAGGCTTTAATTTTATCGGTCACTTGACGCGTCCACAGTCCAATCTGTGCCAACGGGAACTGAGCGAAATTGAACAACGCAGCAAGCTTTGACCCGATCTGCTCTCCCATTTTCTTGTCCTCTTCGTGAACCGGCTCACTCTCCCACTTTTATTCTCTCGACAGCCGCGCTCTCTTTCTCTGCCGACAAACTTGCCGGAAACAGCTTGTTGGTGTTGGTGTCGGCGAACTGCAGTGAGCTAGGGTGCTCGTTTGACAGAAACGACCTATTCTATTTCTATTTTTCTAGAACATTCTTATTATCAACGTTGTATTTATTCAAATTTGGGCCCAATTAACATCGAAATATTGCAAACGCTACAGCACGGTGCAGGAAGCTTTAAGGTATATCAAAATGTTTAAAATCAAGTTTGAAATTTCCGTTTTTCGATAAAAGCATGCGCTTTGAGACATCATTTTAGCGCAAAATTAATTATTTTGTCAATTTTTCAATTGGTCAAAATTCTCCCATAGTTTCAGAGGAATTTGATAAAACACTTTAATTCCAAAATAATACCAAAATGTGCCATCCTGACTTAGTCATTTCTTTAGGGGGTATATCAAAAAAATTTAAAAACAAGTTTGAAATTTCCGGTTTTCAATAAAAGCATTCGCTTTGAGACATCATTTTAGCGCAAAATTAATTATTTTGTCAAAATTTGTTCAAAATGTTCCCATAGTTTCAGAGGAATTTGATAAAACACTTTAATACCAAAATAATACCAAAATGTGCCATCCTGACTTAGACAATTTTCCACAATTTCCAGTCATTTCTTGAGGGGGTACCGTCAGTGGGGGTGACATTGGGTCTGGGGGGTGAGATTGGGTCAAAGTATTTTTTTACGGATTTTAAAATTTTTCAGGTACTTCTCAATGAAACTAAATTCTGTTAAAAGGGTTGTGCAAGGGACATCTTAAGATGACTTTTCTGAAAAGTCACGTTCCTAGAACAAATCCTGTCATTTTTAGCAGCTGTCTAAAGTTGAGGTACGTTTTTGGGCAAAAATGACCTCTCGAAAAATCAACTTTTTAATTTTTTTGTTGGAATTGATCAAAAAGTACCCAAATGTTTGAAAATCTCTACTTCAAATTTTTCAAGCATGTCAATACGATTCTTTCGAACAGGAAACACTGTTGGATGACTTGTTTTTACTATATCTTTGTTTTTGAGCATCATTTTAGTTTCATTTGACCCAATGAAACCTCAAAGGGGTGAGATTGGGTCAATTTTCAAACGATTGCCATTTAAGGTAGAGTCCATCAAATTACACCATATCTTTGGAAAATGTTGGTAAACTATCTAAGAACAATTCTACGATAAAAGATTTTCGATGTTATTCAAATTGTTTTTGTTATTAAGAAATTACGAGAGGTGTATCGTTTTTTGACCCATAGTTACCCCAAATTTCCGGTTTTCAATGAATGCATTCGCTTTGAGACATCATTTTAGCGCAAAATTAATTATTTTGTCAAAATTGGTCAAAATTTTCCCCTTGTTTCAGAGGAATTTAATAAAATACTGTTATACCAAGAGAATACCAAAATGTGGTGTTCGACCATTGACAAATTGGGCAATTTTGCAATATCAAAACAATACCTTAAATTGGTATGATACCACATTTTGCTCTTGTATAATCCTCAAGACAAATTTTAAAAGGTCCAGGAATACCAAAATTTGGAATTGATACCAGCGAGTAGGGATGCGGGTTTTGGCCGGTATTATTACGCATTTCCCTTGTTATTTACCCACCCAAGTAGCAAGTGAAATGCCTTATATTCTTATATATTTTTATAATAGTTTTAAAAATGCTACGAAGTTTTACTATGACTTTTATAAGAACCTACTGGTTTCGTTGACACAACACTTAATAATAGGATTAAGATTTCTTCAAGATAATGTTAAGAATTCATTGTAGAGTTTTAATTCGGTTTTATTCGCAACACTTTAAGCTATCTTGAAGAGATTGTTATGTTGCTTATTAACTTTAACGAAGCCTGCTTTAAATCGGTTCTGTCTTCAACTAGCATTTATACATTCCTGTTAGATTTAAACTGTCACTTCGACTTATCGATGTGAGTAACGCAAAACTCACCATATTTTTTTGCCGTGGCGGACGTGGACAAGTTTGAGGAGAAGCTGAGGCAGGTTTTGGCGCATTTGGGAATTAAGGATGGGGATTCGGTGCAGGTTAAACGGAGCGGGGACATTAGTGGGAAGTTTCTGTTTACGCTGGTGGCCACGGGAGTGATAATTGCGCTGTTGAGTTGGATGAGGGGCATCCGGAAACGATCGGTGTGATAAACAGATGAAGCGAGCCAAGCTTACGCGGTGAAAAGAAAATGATTTCAGACAGCTTATTTTGTCGTTTTAAACCGAAACAAGCCAAAAACTATATTTATTTAAACATTAACCTTTTTCAAAAGTTTGGCTAGATAATAACAAAGGCCGCCATCTTAGGCCCACTGGGCCCACAAAAAGGGGTACGCTCAGTTTGTATGGGAGCTGTCAACATGCTCCTGGGCTGGTGGCCACCGAGGTGCAGGTGCAGGTTCCATTCCTCAGCTTGAACGGATCGGAGTATATCGAAATGAACGGCGGAATAAACCCTGAATCAGTTGTTAGCCGAAATGGACGGAATGGCGTCTAATGAGGGCGTTCTCATCATGCTTGGTTGACATTTCTTAGTGAAAAACTTTTGAGTTCTAACAACCCGAGCAGGGGTAAATAACACGGAATACCAAATTTTGGTATTACTTGGGCAAATAACAGGGACCAAAATGTGCCTTGGTTGCCCAGTAATAGATGGTAAAATACCATGAAATCAAACCAAAGTCTTGTATGTGGAAGGGAACAACAATACCAAACCATGTTATTCCAAGGGTAAAATAATACCTCAAAATAAAACCTTTTCAATACCAAGTTGAGGTCCTTTGGATTTTTGAACATTGCTTGAATACCAAAACTTGGTATTACCATGGTTTTTTTTTGTGTTCCCGCGCCCTTGGAAAATCAGATTTTGATATTCCAGTGGTCTTCCACATACATGATTTTGGTATGATTTCATGGTATTTTACCATCTATTACTGGGCAACTAAGGACACATTTTGGTCGCTGGTATTTGCACAAGTAATACCAAAATTTGGTATATTCATACCATTTTTAGTGCAGCAGTTGCAGTTAGTGAAAAACCGGAAATGATCCATATGCAACAGCCAAATCTACTCACCTGTAATTCCATGTTGTTCTTAGTGATATTCTTCACCACATCGAATGCAATTGTCATTGATGCACGGCTTGCGCTTGAAGTTCTTGAATATTCTGAAAAAAACAAAATTGAAAAATAAGTTTCATTAAAATGAAACTGGATTGAAATTCACCAAAATTCAATAATCTTTCGATTAACTCGATTTTCAAAGTATTTGGTTATCCCGACTTAGAGAACTTTCAACGTTTTTAAAAAAAATCTTAGTGGGTATAAATAAAAATTTCCCATAATTTCAGAGGAATTTGATGAAACCACTCAATACCAAAATAAAACCAAAATGTGCCATCCTGACTAAGAAAATGTTCTACAATTTCAAGTCATTTCTTCAGGGGGTATATCAAAAATGTTTAAAATCAGGTATGAAATTTTCAGTTTTTAATGATGGCATTCGCTTTGAGACATCATTTTAGCGCAAAATTAATTATTTTATCTAAATTGGTCATTATTTTCCCATAGTTTCAGAGGAATTTGATAAAATACTGTAATACCAAAAGAATACCAACATTTGGTGTTCGACCATTGACAAATTCTGCAATTTTGCAATATCAAAACAATGCCTTAAATTGGTATGATAGCACATTTTGCTCTTGCATAATCCTTAAGACAAATTTTAAAGGGTCCAGGAATACCAAAATTTGATATTGATACCAGAGTAAGGTATTATTACGCATTTTCCTTGTTATTTACCCATGCTCGGGAAATACTGTTATAAATGTTCATGGTATACGAAAAGCAATCAGTAAAACTTTAACACCTTAAATTTCTCTGGAATAAAACGAATAAAACCCATCAGATTTAATTTTATGTATTGCTACGCATAATCATTGACAGTTGCGCTCGAAGATTGATTGGTGCTCTTTGCAAGTGTTCCCTATTTTTTCTGAATTAACTGTTTAAATCTATTAACATTACTATTTGTTATATTCTGTCTAATTTGCTGGTGAGATAAAGGTCCAAGTACACACCTTTAGTAAAAGTTTGCGGTGATTACAATGTGAAAGTGATGATTTGAACAGCGTTCATCAACCTACATGGAACAAGTTGTGTTTGTTTTTCATCAAGTGACCAGATGTGTTTTTAATTTTGGATGAGTTATTCGAATAAATAAATACCGTTGGAATGCAAGCCTGTGTTTTTTTCATGCAGTTATTTTGAAATTCAAGTTGTCCATCACCGATGGTGTTCTTTTTGCAGCTGAGAAAACACGCATGCGCTACGTTCCCGCCTTGTGCGATTTGATCTTGATGAAAGCCATGATAAATTTTGTTGGATCTGATTAAAGCCGTTGTAAAACTTTTATAAATCTTGTAAGTCTTGGCAAGTTTTGAGCCACTCCTGTTCAAGAAGGAATGGATTTAATGTAGATTTAAACAAGAACATTTATATTTCATGAACTTCGCCATGTTGCTGCAAGGTGCGAGCAGCCGAAAAGCATAGCCATATTGAATTTGGGAGCAACAATATGCAAAAACATTGTTTTTTTGAAAAAAAAAATCTTGACTTTTTATAGTGAATCGAAAGTGCGCATATTAGTTTTTCGAGCTATCTTCGAAAATTGGGTCCTAAAATGAAGCTTAGATTGCTGTTATTATTGTTTACAGCGATAAAGTTTTTTTTTCTGAGTACAATGACCCTTTGTACGACCACAAAGAGTTTAAAATAGATTTTTAAATAAATTTTGAAAAAAATACCTCGCGGTGCTTCTTGACAGAAAAGCTCCTACTTGACAGCTCGTTCCAAGGGCACCATAGTTGATCCATCGAAAAAATGTTGTCTCGTCAAAAAAAAAATTTGCATTAAAATGAAAAAAAGTGATCAGAAATGGTTTTTAATCGTGTTTTTTACCGTTGTACATAAAAATTCACATAGGGCTTTAGTACCCAATTGTTCGATGAATCACGGTACATTTTATGTTGAAACTCAACTAAAAAAATCAAACCATCCACATTAACGACCCCGGGTCTTTGTGGTCTCTATTGCAAGTTTCTGCTCGAACCTAGGAGTCCGAAGGCTTGAATGGGGAGAGCACCCAAACCTCTTTTTACTCCAAGGAACCTTCCACCCCAGTGTTTGAACTGACGACCTTTGGGTTGCGAGTCCAACCGCCGCCAGCGATTCCACCGGAGTAGGCTTGGTTTGGTGTGTTGTTTGTACTTATGGCATGGAGACGACTCCTACACCTGGAATGACTTAACGGCCTAACAACCAAGGCCGGGACCGACATTTTACTTCCTCATCCGATGGAAGGTTGCAGCAGATGGGAATCGAACCCAGAATCATCCGCTTACAAAGCGAACAGCGTAACCATTCGGCCACACACTGCCACTCAACTCATTTGTATTAATAATACAAATATTAAAAATTTGCAGTCAAATAATTTTTATCTGCTATCAGCAGGGTTGTTAAAATATCAAAATATCAGCTCTCAGCAACTACAATTATCCCGCCTGAATAATCATGCCTCAGTTACCCACTCGGCGCGTTCCGTTTGAATTCCGTTTAGAATTCCGCTTGAGCGAAAAAAGTTCGATTCGAATTCTAAACAGTGTTCGTTTTAGATTCTAAAACGAATTCCGTTTCAAACGCAACAACCGGTTCCGTTTGAGTTTTCGCCGCAAATCGGTTCAAGCGGAATTCAAACGGAATCGAAACGGAATTACGGGTTGGTTTTTGACAGCTGCTTCTTCTTCTTATTTTTTCTGTCTAGTTTTTATTCTTAGTTTAGTGAGACTAGAATTAAACAACTAATTGAACTTTTTTGCCTTTTTTCAAGAAATTTTATTGACATTCAAAAATTTATCATAAATAAAACACTCCCCACCGCAAATCCCCAGGAATTTAATAATATTTTGTTCTAACTTTCACAATACAGCAAATATTACATTCAATTGTGTCGAGACCGCACCTCGGAGGAACCGAACCGACGAAATCTGTTGGCCAAGTTGAAGTTGCTGAACTGAGGCGTAAAGGTGAACGGCCGCGAGAGCTTGAATTCCGCCGTTCGTCCGATCTGGTCCACGCCGTCCCGCTTGCCGCTTACCGACGGTGTCTGAACAGATCGTTGACGTGGCGTGGCTATCGAAGGTTGTCTTGCTGATCAGGACCGTTGCTGACAAGTGTGAAACGGAGGCTGGTCTTGTCGACGGCAGCCCGAACGAAACAAAAGTCCATACGGCATAACTTTTAAAGCACATCCTTGGAGATCGTATCCTGCTTGAGGTCACTTGCTGGCGGCGGTACGTGACAGTCGTCGGCCAATCGTCCTGCCATGATTCCAAAATGTTGGAACTGGTTTCCACTGATTCTGTAGAGATGAACGCCGCAGCTTCCTTTTTGTCCACAGAATTATTCGCTATACTGGCGCTGTGCGGTTCCTCCTCCTTCAGGTGACTAAGGTCAAACGAAGGTCTTTTTGCCGGCATCGGTCTTGGGCTTGACAGCGTCGGTCTTCTTGTCGTCGGACTTCTTGGCAGTCTTGACCTCGTCGCGCTTCTTGGTGGCTTCGGTCACCTTCTTAGCCTCCTTTGCGACCTTCTTAGCAGCCTTGAATACGGCCTTGTCCTCCTCCGGAACCGACCGAGCTGCGCGAGTCAAGCATCGACGACAGTCCTTCGACAGAACCTTCAGGTACTCGGCTTTGACCTCCTTGCGCGACTCAACGTGACGCTTCTTGATGACGGACGATGTCTCTTGCGCTACAGCACTACCGGCGTGATGAGACGCTGGATCTTGGGCGCCTTGGACAAGGTCTTCTTGACGTTCTTCTTCTGGCGGACGTGGTCCTTTGGCCAGAATGCACAATTTGCAGATGTTGGTGGCTCACACTCATCCAAGACAACGCGGCACGGTCGTACCGGATGATGCTGTGGATGAGCTAAGACCACCATAGAAAACTCCAGCCGCAGCAGCCAGCAAGCGGTCAGAGGCATTGATCGGCGAAGCGGCATTTTGTTGCTAGTTGCCTACGCGATGGGAACATCGTTTGTGATTGAGTTCGTTGTTCGGGTGTGATCGCAAACCCTTGCCTCTGTCCATCGCCATTCCACTTCCGCCCAGCTTCCGTCTCTGTTTCTTGGATCTGAAAATAGAGGTAAAAATTAGTAATCACTTTTGTGAGGTTATGTTTTCTGAGCACTACCGTCGATTCTTCGAAAAAATCGGAACCTGAAGTAGGCTATCCGATACATCCGGTCTGGCATACTTGGAGGGTTAAAAAAGGTAAGACTGACGAACACCTTGAGTCTCCGTCAGTTTGTTGCGCAGCAGGGAACAAAAAGTCGGCTTGTTCTTCTATCCGAGCACTTCGGTTTGTTAACACGGCGGGGAAAACTACAAAAAAACAAAACAAAATGTTATCTGATGAATAAACAAAAACTCAACTTTATGTTTAACTTACCAGTTTAATTATTCTTCAAACAATCTGAGGTTTTTTCCTGAAAACGTGGCACGTATTTAAGCAAAACAGGAATGAACATGTTTTGGCATTCCTTTTCTCAACACTGTGACGTTTGACTCACGCACGCATTGTCAAAACAACAACAAAACCGTTTGGGCGAAATTCGGAGGAATGTCACCGAAGTTCTATCGTACACCACCAGGTGTCGCAAGTGTGCCAAAATGGCCCAAACGGAATCCAAACGGAGTCCATCCGGAGATTCCGTTTAGAAAATTTCGAAACAATTTTCGAAGCGGAATTCGAAGCGGAATGAACCCGTCAAGCGGAGAACGGTTTGATTGGGTACAACTGCTCTTCTCTCCTCATTGAAACTCTTAGCGCCGAACATAGCCGAACACGTTTTCGTGTTTATCCACTCGCGATTGACATTTTCCTTTTCTCTCTCATTCCCGCTTCCACGATCATCCTACCGCAACAGCGTTTAACCACAAAAGCCGCCACAAAACCAATTTTGCAAACGCAGTTTAACGGGACGTCATGCGTGGTCGGCTCCTAATCGCCATCTCGCATTCTCTCATTGCTGTTTTCGGAGAGATTGAGAGACTCCGCGGTGAGAGCGCATAGACGAGGAAAATGGGAGGAGTGATAGAGAGAGAATGACATCGCTGGTAATCACGAGACACAAGCAGAGATCTCACAAGCTATAATGACGGCCGCTATACTCTCGGATATTTTTGGTGCAGAGATAATCTATTGATAGCTTTTCTATCACTCATTTGCAACACTGGCTATCAGCCTTTTGTAATTGCATGTAGGAATAATAGCTTTCAATCAAGTAAATTTGAAAACTACTCAGTCTATCACGAAGGCTTTTTGGTTTGCTACAAATACCGAAACATAAATGCTTTATGTTTTGTTGAAGGATTCAAGAATGCGCACAGACTACAAGAAAACCTTAATCCAAACCAAACAGTTTTACTCTTGTTTTGAAGAGATCAATAAAGTTTTAATAAAACACACATTAAAATTTGTACATGTGACGATGCTCCTCAATAACACTCTGGACAACCTCCTAAAATGGTCCATTTTGGTTTTAATGTTGATTTAACTCGCTTTTAACTCAGTATGTAGGACTAAATGGCATTTCGTTGAAATTTACTTGGGAACACTACAGAACCTCTTTGAAACTATTACAAAACTAAAATTGTTACTTGGGCATGCTCGGGAAACGTGAGCCAGCTCGCGTAGCGCTCCTCCTCACGAATGAGTGAAAAAATCCATGCGTAAACAATATTGACAGCGCCTCTGGCGGGGACTTGCGGAAACTGCATGCGTGTTCATGATTCCCCTCGAGTTGAGTTTGCTCAGAAATTTGGTTGGTCGGTGTTATGATTTATTTTTCTTGGCAAATCCGTAGTAACAGTTCAATAGGGCGAATCTGCGGGGCAGTCTATCCCTCTCTTACCTTACGTGAACTGTCACTTGAGCAAAAGGGATAGACTGCTTGTTTACAAACGCAGATTCGCCCTGTTGAAATGTTACTGCGGAAATATAAAGTGTATCTTTATTTTACTCAACAGCGAAGCAGAACAAGCCTTGGCAATCTTGATTTCAGATCGAGCAACGGATGAAGTCTTAGATGCCTTAACCCGCTATAAAAGAGGCTTAGGTATTTCAGACTCTCCCCACAGCTATGCGAACAGTATTCAGACCCCTGAGACTCCAAGAAGCAGATCTAGTCAAGTATGCACTTATCTCCTATATAAAAAAAAACATAACAAAATAATCTTTCTGTACAATACAATTGCAGGGTTCGGACCATCTAGCACAGTTTGATACAACTGGTCTTGACCTTCCAAAATTAGGATTAGATTCTCCTACCGTAAGTAGTTAGCTATTCTTCATTTAGTATATATAAAAACCCTGGTTTCACTGAACCACTTCAAATTCATGAAAATCATTGGAAATTTTGTGATTGTTAACCATAATCATCTGAATCAAAATCATTTTATCCCTTTTCGCATGCCCACTTCCCATAAAACAGAAATTGGAATATCTAAATCTTGTAAGTATTTATTTCTACCCTACATTTATCATAAAATTATTTTAAACTAAATCTCCATCATATTAAATAAACAGGCAACACCACAACTTCAAACCAAACGACGCTCATTGGCGCGGAAAGTTCGCCCTCAGTCTGTCGTTGGGCTCGGTATTGAGAACCTTAGTTTGACAAACATTCCTGATTGCGCGGAAAAACATTCCCCGGAAGAAAATTCGATCGCAAACAGTACGAAAGAATCGTCCATTTGGTCAGCTAAAAAGATCGAATGTGATAGCATTACCGAGCTTCCTAGTCAGTCTCTCACGCTCCAACATTTAGTCAAGAGTAAGTGACATATTCTCACAAAAAGCAAATCCGTCAATCAGCAGAAATCACATTATGTCGTTGCAAATATTTTTCAAAGTTTATGTCGCACCCCCACTCCCCCTCCCCTCTCTTGAACATTCAATGGAAATAGAAGTCTTATCAACTGAAAACAATCAAAAATGCCCTTTTCTTCATTGATAATCATATTTGGCATGTTTGGGCACGTTTAAAAATATTTCGAACTTTTATTAAATTACCCAATCCCCCCCCCTTGCTTTACCCGAGCAGGGGTAAATAACACGGGAATACCAAATTATGGTATTCTTTGGCAAATAACAGAGACCAAAATGTGCCCTTGGTTGCCCAGTAATAGATGGTAAAATACCATGAAATCATACCAAAGTCTTGTATGTGGAAGGGCACAACAATACCAAACAATACCAAGGGTAAAATAATACCTCAAAATAAAACCATTTCAATACCAAGTTGAGGTCTTCTGGAATTTTTAACATTGCTTGAATACATAAACTTGGTATTGCCATGGTTTTATTTTTAGGTATTCCCGCGCCCTTGGAAAATCAGGTTTTGGTATTCCTGTGGTCTTCCACATACATGATTTTGGTTTTGGTTTCACGGTATTTTACCATCTATAATTGGGCAACCATAGGCACATTTTGGTCGCTGGTATTTGCATAAATAATACCAAAATTTGTATTTTCATACCATTTTAGTGCAGCAGTTGCAGTTAGTGAAAAAACGTAAATGGTCCATATGCAACAGCCAAATCTACTCCCCTGATGATTCCATGTTGTTGTTAGTGATATTCTTCACCACATCGAATTCATTTGTCATTGATAAACGGCCTGTGCTTGAAGTTCTTGAAGATTCTGAAAAATAACATGATTAAAAAATAAGGATTGAAATTCTCCAAAATTCAATAATCTGTTGATTAACTCGTTTTTCAAAGTATTTGGTTGCTCGACTTAGAGTAATTTCAACGTTTTAAAAAAAAATCTTAGTGGGTATATCAAAAAAATATGAAAATCAGCTTTAACATTTTTGGGTTTCAAGTCAATTAAAAATTAATTATCTCGTCAAAATTAATAAACAAAATTTCCAAAGTTTCAGAGGAATTTGATGAAACACTTCAATACCAAAATTTTGGTGGCATCCTGACTTAAAAAATTTTGAACAATTTCAAGTCATTTCTTTAGGGGGTATATCAAAAATGTTTAAAATCAAGTTTGAAATTTCCGGTTTTCAATGAAGGCATTCGCATTGAAACATCATTTTAGCGAAAAATTAATTATTTTGTCAAAATTGGTCAAAATTTTCCCATAGTTTCAGAGGAATTTGATAAAATACTGTAATACCAAAAGAATACCAAAATGTGGTGTTCAACCATTGACAAATTTTGCAATTTTGCAATATCAAAACAATGCCTTAAATTGGTATGATACTACATTTTGCTCTTGCATAATCCTTAAGACAAATTTTAAAGGGTCCAGGAATACCAAAATTTGGTATTGATACCAGAGAAAGGTATTATTACGCATTTCCCTTATTTACCCATGCTCGGGTTGGCAAGAGTCGAGGGATATAAACTCTAAAAAAATATTTGCAACGGCCTAACTGAATCTCTGAATTAATTGTGTGTGTGTTTTTGTAATAGGCCGCCCAAAGCGAGCAAAAACTCATACATCGAAGAAAATCGTAAGAACGACAGATGCGGCCACGATCGGAGTTAACGATGGAATAGATACATTTTTTCGTTCCGGCACTGAAACTCCTTCAACTTTGACACCGTTGGTGTCACCGACCTCCGAGGAATGCAGTTCATTATCGTTTGTCGATAGCCCTACACTTAGTCGTGATGACGGTGGTCGTTTTAGCAATATGTCATCTGGCGAAATAACTCCAGTTTTGGAAGACCAGCGATCGGTCCGGCTGGATAAGGTATCTCCACTTATAAAGAACTCCTACTGGGCGCTGCGATCCAAGTCATCGGACAATCTGGAAAAAGACACACCATTGATCAAAAAACCATCACCGCTGGCTAAAAACAATGTGAAAAATGTTAAAGAACCCTCAACTGCCAAGGCTGAACACATAAAAACAACTGAGTATAGTGAACGTAAAGATAAGTTGCAAACGTCAGATTTTTTCAAGAGTCTTAATTGTGATCAGCAGGACAAAGGCCATGCAATTATGAAGGCCAAACCTCGGCCATGGTCGGTACTAGGCCATGAATCCGAAAATGAGTTTGGATGCAACGAACTAAGTAATCTAGAAGATGATTCAATAGACGACGATGGGGATGTTGTATTAATTTCCGGACAAACTCCTGGTGGGTCCATTGTTGGAATAACACCTGGTGCCATCTCTTGTTTTGGAAATAATTCAATAAATCCAAAACCCTAATTTTAAAACATGATCACATTTTTTATTTGAATCCGAAATTCCAAAAATGTTTTTGCAATTCTGTCGTGAACCTACTTACTTTTCCTGTAATTCTCGAACGACGAAACAGCCGCCAGTTAATTCAGTATACGACGTACGGGAAACCTACTGGTACATCGGCGTGTATCCAACTACCCGGGCAGACGGTAATAACAAAATTCATGCCATTTCAATAACAAATACTGTTATACAGGGCTGCGGAGTCGGGTCATATTTCAAACGACTCCGACTCCGACTCCGGCTTTCTCAGATTAGCCGACTCCGACTCCGACTCCGGCTCCGGCTTTCAACAAATGGTTGGCTCCGACTCCGACTCCGACTCCGGCCTACCAACTCTAGCCGACTCCGACTCCGACTCCGACTCCAGCTTTCAACATATGGTTGGCTCCGACTCCGACTCCGACTCCACATATTTTTAAATGTTTCAAAAGTTAGTTAACTATTATTAGTTAATTATTTTTAAAACATTGATAAATAGGATTATTTGAATACTCTCTAAGCGTCATGTTTTTCTCAAGAAAAATAAGTTAAGTAAAAGTAAAGTAAAGTAAATAAACGGAAAAAAAGTTTCTAGGTTACAAGTTTTATACGTTATGGAAACAGAAATCAAAAAATATCTTCAGTTTGAGAGGCATTTTGAGAAGAACAGTTATGTAAGTTAATTTGGATTTATTTGCTTAACCTCAAATTTGAAAATATTTTTTTCAAGGTAATAAATTTAAATAATAAATTATTATTTTTGAAAGAATAACTAAAAGAAACCTGGCCTTAATGATCTATTGAACATTAAAATTCAATTTGCTCACTTTCAGGCTGACATTTGTAAGAAGCACAGTGACAGGCACCTTGTTTTTAAAATGACAATTTTAAACGAAACATTTTTTTGTTTTTTAAGACGTACATGGACATCACGGCTGAAGGAGATTATTATTGCAAATCAATGTATCTAAACAATTTCTTCGTGAAAAGTACGCTTAAGATGTCCTTTTCAAATATCTGTGACATGGAAAATATTTTACCCTGGAAATTTTTAATTTATTTAAATTTTAAAATTTTATATACTTTAAAAGGAGGCGCACGATACTTCGTGCATCTCCACCTAAAACGAAGTTTTATGAATGATCTTGCGCCTCCATCGAATTATATGAAAAAACTTAAAATGTAATAAAAAACAAATATCCACAAGTAAAATATTTTCTAGGTCACAAATATTTAATTTTTTAAGGTACATTGTTATGCAATGATTATCACCTTTCGTCATATTGGCGTGGGACATACAGTATGAGAAAATTCGTACCAGTTGATAATATTTTGATTTTGTTTTTTGTATAATATTTGAAAAATAAATTAAAATCCTACATTTTGTTCTATAAATTTTTTATTAGTTCATTTTCTCTGAATTCTTGAGATTTGTTTTTTTGCAACGATATCAAAATAGTTTAACTAAAATCAACATCAACAATCAATGATTAATTCAAAATTTGTTGCAACTTCTTTTGATATTTTTTGTTAGTTTCAATTATTCAAATGCAACATATTGATTTTCTTGTACTTAGTGATAAACAAAATGCGCATGTTGAGTTCCAAGTAAGAGATTGTTATTATCGTTTATTATTTGTTACAAAAGTTAAACTGTCAGTGACTCTTTTTCGATTTGCAAAAACAGTGATTACTATTTTTAATCTTTTATGTATATCGTACCAAGACATATGCTATCGGGGTAAAAGATGATTGTGTGTGTACTTTTTTTTAGAAATATCTGGATGAAATTTGGTCAAATTTGAATTGAAAGGGCACATAAATATAGGCAAAAGGAAGCATTCAAGAATCAATTAGATATGTCTGACTACATAACCAATATTTTTTTAAATTATTTTTTAAATTATGATACTACATACTTGGGTAAGAGGTTATCATTTAGTGATTATAGTGTAATAACACAATTAGACCTTTTCAATCACAATAAAAGCTTCAAAAACACAATGGCATCTGATAAATCAATAAAAATATAAGATGTTTTGAAAATTAGCCTGTTCTATAGGAAATACTGAACAATAAAAAACATATTTTTTGTTGAATTTAAGATAACTCCGGCTCCGACTCCGACTCCGGGTTATCAGAAATCCTCGGCTCCGACTCCGACTCCGACTCCGACTCCAGCTCTAAAAATTTAGCCGACTCCGGCTCCGACTCCGACTCCAGCTGTTAGAGTTTTGACGACTCCGACTCCGACTCCGACTCCAGGTCCCCAAAAAGACCCGACTCCACCGACTCCGGCTCCGACTCCGACTCCACAGCCCTGGTTATAATAACAAAAAATGTTATGGAATCAACCTGAAAAATCAATTTTTGCATAAGATTTTAATAACAGTTTATGTTATCATAACAAAATTTGTTATTGGTCTGTTATTGGTTGAAAGCCAAAACAACTGGGGAATAACATTTTTTGTTATGGAAGAATACCGCCAATTGTTATTGGGATGATCGGATTAGTTGTTAAAATAACAAAAAATAATAACAAAGATTTGTTCGAAGAATAACTAAAAGTGTTATTAGTCTGTTATTACAATAACAATCCAATAACAAAAAAATCATAACTGCGAATAACAAATCTTGTTATAAATAACATAAAATGATATTGGCCTAGTATTTTCAAATATCAAAAAATGTTATTCCCAAGTTATTTCCGTCTGCTCGGGTATATTCACAGCGGCGAGATAGCCGAGATGGTTGGGGCGCCGACCAGGTTGATGTTATTTTTGGGGTGTGCAAAATTTATTTATTTTTCTTTTGTACATGCTTTTTTGTGTACACGTTTTCTCATACAATATTACATGCTTTTGCTCACACAAAGGTGATGTGCATGCTTTTGCATGCGATTTTACCATCGGATGTTTTGCTGTGTGGAGAACGTTTGTTAAACATGTCATAAGAACTCATGACCATAAGTTTCTGAACCGGGTTAGGTAAACGTTGTTAGAACCGTTTAACAACATCCTGCCCATCAGATTAAGAAGTGAGTTAGGCAAACGTTTTGAGAACCGTTTAAGAACATATCGTGGCAGGCAAGAATGTGAAAGAGGTTTTTCATAAAAATACGTCCCAGGTGTTCGCTTAAGAGAATTTTTTTCTTTATTTAATACTTTATTTGTGAGTAAAATGTCACTTTCCGACACTTGAAATAGTAGCTGAATAATAGAAAAATCAACCTTGAAAAATCATTCAATTTCATTATTATGGTTTTGAGATCATTTTTTTTTTGCAGTCATGTTTGAGTGCTAATCAACATCGCTTGCTAATACTCTGCTGCTGCTGCTGGTTCCCGTTGCAGCATTTTCAGTTTTCCTTTTTGATGAAGAATCCTCAGGGCAAGTATCGAACCCAAGATCACTCCAAATGTCAAGTCCGGGCGCGCGTCTGCATCTTTCCACGAGGGGTTATGTTGAATGAGCAGGCTTAAACGTCAATAAGAAGTCTGCGGTCAACTAGGTTTTACCAAGTTCACTAACAGTTTGTCAAAATTTCCTTTGAACATTAGCTGTTTCTATTTTTAGAAATATATGGGCTAGTGTTTCGCTACGGGTGACGACACGCACACCATTAAGGGGAGATTAACTTTGCCACACAGGGTTATTTTTTTCACTGTTTGATTTTTTATAATTTTTGGATTGAAGATATCGTAAAACCCTTTCAATCAATTGTTGTACACATCTTGGAGAATGTTTGGTGAAAATATGAACTTTTTTGGGGGTCATCCAAAGAAACTGGGTGGTCGATAAACGACGTACTTTTGGTATTTTGATATTAACCCGTATCCAATCCGATCAAACATAGGCAATATGGGTATCAAACTTCATGATTTTGAATGACCAACTCAGAAAAGTTAATTTGAGGTCAGTTCTTGAACCCTGGCCACTTCGGAACCGGTTCTGGGTACCCCCGGAGAACCTATGAAGTGGCCAATATCATATCAGAGCAAAGCCCATCAATATGGGTATCAAAATTCTTCATTTTGTCAACACATCTCAAAAATGGTCTTCCAAAATGATTTTCTGGCCACTGGCCACTCCGGAACCGATTCTGGTTTCCCCCCCGGGGAAATCTTCGAAGTGGCCAATATTATATCAGAACAAAGCCCATCAATATGGGTGTCAAAATTTTACATTTTGTCAAAAAAATTCAAAAATGGTCTTCCAAAATGTTTTTCTGGCCACTGGCCACTCCGGAACCGGTTCCGGATATCCCCCCGGGGAAATCTTCGAAGTGGCCAATATCATAACAGAACAAGTCCCATCAATATGGGTGTCAAAATTCTTCATTTTTCAACACATCTCAAAAATGGTCTTCCAAAATAATTTTCTGGCCACTGGCCACTCCGGAACCGGTTCCGGATATCCACCGGGGAAATCTTCGAAGTGGCCAATATCATATCAGAACAAAGCCCATCAATATTGGTATCAACATTTTTCATTTTGTCGCAAAATTTCAAAAATGGTCTTCTAAAATGTTTTTCTGGCCACTGGCCACTCCGGAACCGGTTCCGGATATCCCCCCGGGGAAATCTTCGAAGTGGCCAATATCATATCAGAGCAAAGCCCATCAATATGGGTATCAAAATTCTTCATTTTGTCAACACATCTCAAAAATGGTCTTCCAAAATATTTTTCTGGCCACTCCGGAACCGGTTCCGGATATCCCCCCGGGGAAATCTTCGAATTGTCCAATATCATAACAGAACAAGTCCCATCAATATGGGTATCAAAATTCTTCATTTTTCAACACATCTCAAAAATGGTCTTGCAAAATAATTTTCTGGCCACTGGCCACTCCGGAACCGGTTCCGGATATCCCCCGGGGAAATCTTCGAAGTGGCCAATATTATATCAGAACAAAGCCCATCAATATGGGTATCCAAAATTTTCATTTTGTCACATAATTTCAAAAATGGTCTTCCAAAATGATTTTCTGGCCACTGACCACTCCGGAACCGGTTCCGGATTCCCCCCGGGAAAATCTTCGAAGTGGCCAATATCATATTAGAGCAAAGTCCATCAATATGGAATTAAAATTCTTCAGATTTTCATTAGATCCCAAAAATGGTCTTCCAAAATATTTTTCTGGCCACTGGCCACTCCGGAACCGGTTCCGGATATCCCCCCTGGGAAATCCTCGAAGTGGCCAATATCATATCAGAGCAAGTCCCATCAAAATTCTTCAATTTTGTCAATAGATCTCAAAAATGGTCTTCCGAAATATTTTTCTGACCACTGGCCACTTCGGAACCGGTTCCGGATTTCTACCCAGGGAAATCTTCGAAGTGGCCAATATCATATCAGAACAAAGCCCATCAATATTGGTATCAAAATTTTTCATTTTGTCGCAAAATTTCAAAAATGGTCTTCTAAAATGTTTTTCTGGCCACTGGCCACTCCGGAACCGGTTCCGGATTTCCCCCGGGGAAATCTTCGAAGTGGCCAATATCATATCAGGGCAAAGTCCATCAATATGGAATTAAAATTTTTCAGATATTCATTACATCTCAAAAATGGTCTTCCAAAATGATTTTCTGGCCGCTGGCCACTCCGGAACTAGTACCGGATTTCCCCGGGGAATCTTAGAAGATATGATATTGATAATTCGATGATTTCCCGGGAGAAATTTGGTACCGGTTCCGGAGTTGCCAGTGGCCAGAAAAACATTTTGGAAGACCATTTTTGAATTTTTTTGACAAAATGTAAAATTTTGACACCCATATTGATGGGCTTTGTTCTGATATAATATTGGCCACTTCGAAGATTTCCCCGGGGGGGAAACCAGAATCGGTTCCGGAGTGGCCAGTGGCCAGAAAAATATTTTGCAAGACCATTTTTGAGATGTTTTGACAAAATGAAGAATTTTGATACCCATATTGATGACCTTGCTCTGATATGATATTGGGGTAATTCTCCGCCAACTCACACAGCAGTTGCCCCGACCCCTCTTCGATTTGCGTGAAACTTTGTTCTA
The DNA here is from genome assembly GCF_015732765.1 of Culex quinquefasciatus. Lineage (NCBI taxonomy): Eukaryota > Metazoa > Arthropoda > Insecta > Diptera > Culicidae > Culex > Culex quinquefasciatus. The sequence goes on from NC_051863.1 coordinate 102,203,541, forward strand.
AGGGGTAACTTTTGTCCCTGATCACGAATCCGAGGTCCGTTTTTTGATATCTCGTGACGGAGGGGCGGTACGACCCTTCCATTTTTGAACATGTGAAAAAGAGGTGTTTTTCAATAATTTGCAGCCTGAAACGGTGATGAGATAGAAATTTGGTGTCAAAGGGACTTTTATGTAAAATTAGACGCCCGATTTGATGGCGTACTCAGAATTCCGAAAAAACGTATTTTTCATCGAAAAAAACACTAAAAAAGTTTTAAAAATTCTCCCATTTTCCGTTACTCGACTGTAAAAAATCTTTTCGAATCTACATTGTCCCAGAAGGGTCATTTTTTCATTTAGAACAAAATTTTTCATTTTAAAATTTCGTGTTTTTCTAACTTTGCAGGGTTATTTTTTAGAGTGTAACAATGTTCTACAAAGTTGTAGAGCAGACAATTACAAAAAATTTGATATATAGAATAAGGGGTTTGCTTATAAACATCACGAGTTATCGCGATTTTACGAAAAAAAGTTTTGAAAAAGTTACTTTTTGCGTTTCTCTTTGTTTCGTCGTCCGTGTCTGTCGCGGGTAACCATGAACGGCCATGATCGATGACGACCAACTTTTTCAAAACATTTTTTCGTAAAATTGCGATAACTCGTGATGTTTATAAGCAAACCCCTTATGTCTATATATCAAAATTTGTATAATTGTCTGCTCTACAACTTTGTAGAACATTGTTACACTCTAAAAAATAACCCTGCAAAGTTAGAAAAACACGAAATTTTAAAATGAAAAATTTTGTTCTAAATGAAAAAATGACCCTTCTGGGACAATGTAGATTCGAAAAGATTTTTTACAGTCGAGTAACGGAAAATGGGAGAATTTTTAAAACTTTTTTAGTGTTTTTTTCGATGAAAAATACGTTTTTTCGGAATTCTGAGTACGCCATCAAATCGGGCGTTTAATTTTACATAAAAGTCCCTTTGACACCAAATTTCTATCTCATCACCGTTTCAGGCTGCAAATTATTGAAAAACACCAGTTTCACGCAAATCGAAGAGGGGTCGGGGCAACTTTTCCCGATTTCGTGTGAGTTGGTAGAGAATTACCCATTGGCCACTTCGAAGATTTCTCCGGGGGGAATCCAGAATCGGTTCCGGAGTGGCCAGTGGCCAGAAAAATATTTTGCAAGACCATTTTTGAGATGTTTTGACAAAATGAAGAATTTTGATACCCATATTGATGGGACTTGTTCTGTTATGATATTGGACAATTCGAAGATTTCTCCATGGGGGTATTCGGAACCGGTTCCGGAGTGGCCAGTGGCCAGAAAAATATTTTGGAAGACCATTTTTGAGATGTATGTATGTATGTATGTATGTATTTGAACCCCCGTCTTGGCAGGACTTGGCCATGACCACAGTATATTTCAACTGAGACGGTTCGGTTAGTAACCACCATATATCTCAAGAACCTTTGAAGCGAATACCTTTCTCTGGCTAACGATTTCTTCTGAAATTGTACAGCCATAGGTCGGTAATGCAGATAACTTGGGCCAGGCAATCCACGACTCCTCGTCCAGTTTATGAGTATATGAGATGGCCCTGGGCTGTTTTGAGACGGTGTTAGTAGTTATATAATGGTTTGATATATTATACCTTGTGACATTATTTCGCCACTACGGATCAATTCAGTTCTAGAGCATTATCTCCATGATGGCCGACTGGTTAGCATCCCAGACCATCAATCTAAAGGTGTGAGTTCGAATCCCACCTGCTTCTTAAAGGTTTTTTGTTCATATTCTAAGTTCAATTATTGATTCCAAATTTTTCAAGGGAACCGACCGGGATTTGATCCCTGAACCTTCTGCTTTCGAGGCAGAAGCCGCAACCATTAAGCCACGGAGCCGGTACTTGGAAGACCATTTTTGAGATGTGTTGACAAAATGAAGAATTTTGATACCCATATTGATGGACTTTGCTCTGATGATATTGGCCACTTCGAAGATTTCCCCGGGGGGATATCCGGAACCGGTTCCGGAGTGGCCAGTGGCCAGAAAACATTTTGAATGACGATTTTTGGAATTTTTTGACAAAATGTAAAATTTTGACACCCATATTGATGGGCTTTGTTCTGATATAATATTGGCCACTTCGAAGATTTCCTTGGGGGGGAAACCAGAATCGGTTCCGGAGTGGCCAGTGGCCAGAAAAATATTTTGCAAGACCATTTTTGAGATGTTTTGACAAAATGAAGAATTTTGATACCCATATTGATGGGCTTTGTTCTGATCTGATATTGGCCACTTCGAAGATTTCCCCGGGGGGATATCCGGAACCGGTTCCGGAGTGGCCAGTGGCCAGAAAATCATTTTGGAAGACCATTTTTGAGATGTGTTGACAAAATGAAGAATTTTGATACCCATATTGATGGGCTTTGCTCTGATATGATATTGGCCACTTCGAAGATTTCCCCGGGGGGATATCCGGAACCGGTTCCGGATTGGCCAGTGGCCAGAAAAACATTTTAGAAGACCATTTTTGAAATTTTGCGACAAAATGAAAAATGTTGATACCAATATTGATGGGCTTTGTTCTGATATGATATTGGCCACTTCGAAGATTTCCCCGGTGGATATCCGGAACCGGTTCCGGAGTGGCCAGTGGCCAGAAAAACATTTTGGAAGACCATTTTTGAATTTTTTTGACAAAATGTAAAATTTTGACACCCATATTGATGGGCTTTGTTCTGATATAATATTGGCCACTTCGAAGATTTCCCCGGGGGGGAAACCAGAATCGGTTCCGGAGTGGCCAGTGGCCAGAAAAATATTTTGCAAGACCATTTTTGAGATGTTTTGACAAAATGAAGAATGTTGATACCTATATTGATGGGCCTTGCTCTGATATGATATTGGCCACTTCGAAGATTTCCCCGGGGGGATATCCGGAACCGGTTCCGGAGTGGCCAGCGGCCAGAAAAATATTTTGGAAGACCATTTTTGAGATGTGTTGACAAAATGAAGAATTTTGATACCTATATTGATGGGCCTTGTTCTGATATGATATTGGCCACTTCGAAGATTTCTCCGGGGGGAATCCGGAACCGGTTCCGGAGTGGCCAGTGGCCAAAAAATCATTTTGGAAGACCATTTTTGAGATGTGTTCACAAAATGAAGAATTTTGATACCCATATTGATGGGCTTTGCTCTGATATGATATTGGCCACTTCATAGGTTCTCCGGGGGTACCCAGAACCGGTTCCGAAGTGGCCAGGGTCCAAGAACTGACCTCAAATTAACTTTTCTGAGTTGGTCATTCAAAATCATGAAGTTTGATACCCATATTGCCTATGTTTGATCGGATTGGATACGGGTTAATATCAAAATACCAAAAGTACGTCGTTTATCGACCACCCAGTTTCTTTGGATGACCCCCAAAAAAGTTCATATTTTCACCAAACATTCTCCAAGATGTGTACAACAATTGATTGAAAGGGTTTTACGATATCTTCAATCCAAAAATTATAAAAAATCAAACAGTGAAAAAAATAACCCTGTGTGGCAAAGTTAATCTCCCCTTAATAACCCTCCGCGAAACCCGACTTCGTCCGAACTAGGTCCCTGCACTAATCATAAAATGTTGTTTGATTGAGCATGAGCATGAGAGACCACCCATGGTTGTCCTTCTCCGTTGCTGAACAGGACCGTAATATCCTATCAATTCAACGATCATACGCTTCAACGATCTAATGGTGTTTCCCTTATCAACAGCATGTACACTAGGGTGTTTCGTCCAAAACCAAAAGTTCTCAGAATCAGGCAAACCGAGGTTCCCCTACACGGATAGAAATCCTGTCCGGGAAATCGACAACATTGTTCTCGATTCGTTCTGAAATTCGTTTCAGAATGTTGTCGACCAGTCGTCCGGTAACATTTGCATCAAAATCGAGAACAATGTTGTTGATTTTGAGTCGTCACGGTTGGTGACGCCTGGCAAAACAGAAAGCACGCAGCCATCCTGAACGATTTATTCGGTTTTTGAATTGACCGTTGGATTTGGTTTTGAATTGACCGTTGGATATTTTTTGGTTCAGTAAAACAGTTGATTCGTTTTTTTATTTATTGAGGCAAAAATACATCATTAATTAAAAACTACTATTGTGTGTGTGTGTGTGTGTGTGTGTGTGTGTGTGTGTGTGTGTGTGTGTGTGTGTGTGTGTGTGTGTGTGTGTGTGTGTGTGTGTGTGTGTGTGTGTGTGTGTGTGTGTGTGTGTGTGTGTGTGTGTTTGGAATATGGGAATACAAGAAATTTAGGAATTTGGGAATATGGGAATTTGGGAATTTATGAATTTGAGAATTTAGGAATTTGGGAATTTGGGAATATGGGAATATGGGAATTTGGGATTTTGGGAATTTGAGAATTTGGGAATATGGAAATTTGGGAATTTGGGAATTTAGGAATTTGGGAATTTTGGAATATGGGAATTTGGGATTTTGGGAATTTGGGATTTTGGGAATTGGAAATTTGGGAATTTAGGAATTTGAGAATTCAGAATTTGGGAATTTAGGAATTAAGGAATTTGAGGATTTGAGAATTTAAGAATTTAGGAATTTGGGAATTGAAGAATTATGGATTTGGAAATTTGGGAATTTAAGAATTTGTGAATTTGGGGATTTGGGAATTAAGGAATTTGAGAATTTAGGAATTTAGGAATTTAGGAATTTAGGGAATTGAAAATTTAAGGATTTAGGAATTTGGGAATTGAAGAATTAGGGGATTTGGGAATTTGGGAATTGAAGAATTAGGGAATTTGGGAATTTGGGAATTTAGGAATTTGGGAATTTGGGAATTCGGGAATTTGGGAATTTAGGAATTTGGGATTTTAAGAATTTGGGAATTTGGGAATTTGTGCCTTTGGAAATTGGGAATTTGAGAATTTGGGAATTTAGGAACTTGGGAATTTAGGAATTTAGAAAATTAGGAATTTTGGAATTGAGGAATTTAGGAATTCAAGAATTTAGGAATTTAGGAATTTAAAATTAGGAATTTAGGAATTTAGGAATTTAGGAATTTAGGAATTTAAGAATTTAGGAATTTAGGAATTTAGGAATTTAGGAATTTAGGAATTTAGGAATTTAGGAATTTAGGAATTTAGGAATTTAGGAATTTAGGAATTTAGGAATTTAGGAATTTTGGAATTTTGGAATTTAGGAATTTGGGAATTTGGGAATTTGGGAATTTAGGAATTTAGGAATTTGGGAATTTAGGAATTTGAAAATTAAGGAATTTAGAAATTTGGGAATGTAAGAATTTGTGAATTTGGGAATTTGGGGATTTGGGAATTTAGGAATTTGGGAATTTAGGAATATGGAAATTTGGGAATTTAGGAATTTGTTTATTTGGGAATTTGGGAATTTGCGAATTTTTAAATTTGGGAATTTAGGAATTTGGGAATTTGGAAATTTAGGAATTTAGGAACTTAGGAATTTAGGGATAAAGGAATTTAGGAATTTAGGAATTTAGGAATTTGGGAATTTGGGAATTGGAGAATTTGGGAATTAGTGAATTTGTTAATTTGGGAATTTGGGAATTGAAGAATTTGTTAATTTGGGAATTGAAGAATTTGGGAATTTGGGATTTTGGGAATTTTGGAATTTGAGAATTACGGAATTTGGGAATTTAAGAATTTGGGAATTAGTGAATTTTTTAATTTGGGAATTGAAGAATTTGTTAATTTGGGAATGAAGGAATTTGGGATTTTGGAATTTGTGAATTTGGGAATTGGGAATTTGGGATTTGGGAATTTGGAAATTTGGGAATTTAGGAACTTAGGAATTTAGGAATTTGGGAATTTTCGAATATGGGAATTTGGGATTTTGGGATTTCGGGAATTTGGGAATTGGGGTATTTGGGAATTTGGAAATTTGGGAATCTAGGAATTTGAGAATTTAGGAATTTGGGAATTTAGGAATTAAGGAATTTAGTAATTTGAGAATTTAAGAATTTAGTAATTTGGGAATTTGGGAATTGAAGAATTAGGGAATTTGGGAATTGGGGAATTTGAGAATTTGGGAATTTAGGAATTTGGGAATTCGGGAATTTAGGAATTTGGGAATTTGGGAATTTAAGAATTTGGGAATTTGGGAATTTTGGAAATTGGGAATTTGAGAATTTGGGAATTTAGAAACTTGGGAATTTAGGAATTTAGGAATTTAGGAATAAATGAATTTAGGAATTTAAGAATATAGGAATTTAGGAATATAGGAATTTAGGAACTTAGGAATTTGAGAATTTAGGAATTTAGAAATTTGGGAATATAAGAATTTGTGAATTTGTGAATTTGGGGATTTGAAAATTTAGGAATTTAGGAATTTAGGATTATGAAAATTTGAGAATTTAGGAATTTGTTTATTTGGGAATTTGGGAATTTAAGAATTTGGGAATTTGTGAATTTTTAAATTTGGGATTTGGGAATTTAAGAATTTGGGAATTTGGAAATTTGGAAATTTAGGAATTTAGGAACTTAGGAATTTAGGAATTTAGGAATTTAGGAATTTAGGAATATATGAATTTAGGAATTTAGGAATTTAGGAGTTTAAAATTGTAGGAATTTTAGAATTCTTGAAGTTTTGAATTTTAAAGTATTAGAATTTTGGAATTTTGGAATTTTGGAATTTTAGAATTTTAGAATTTTAGAATTTTAGAATTTTAGAATTTTAGAATTTTAGAATTTTAGAAATTTAGAATTTTAGAATTTTAGAATTTTAGAATTTTAGAATTTTAGAATTTTAGAATTTTAGAATTTTAGAATTTTAGAATTTTAGAATTTTAGAATTTTAGATTTTTAGATTTTAGAATTTTAGAATTTTAGAATTAAAGAATTTTAGAATTTTAGAATTTTAGAATTTTAGAATTTTAGAATTTTAGAATTTTAGAATTTTAGAATTTTAGAATTTTAGAATTTTAGAATTTTAGAATTTTAGAATTTTAGAATTTTAGAATTTTAGAATTTTAGAATTTAGAATTTAAGAATTTAAGAATTTTAGAATTTAAGAATTTAAGAATTTTAGAATTTTAGAATTTTAGAATTTTAGAATTTTAGAATTTTAGAATTTTAGAATTTTAGAATTTTAGAATTTTAGAATTTTAGAATTTTAGAATTTTAGAATTTTAGAATTTTAGAATTTTAGAATTTTAGAATTTTAGAATTTTAGAATTTTAGAATTTTAGAATTTTAGAATTTTAGAATTTTAGAATTTTAGAATTTTAGAATTTTAGAATTTTAGAATTTTAGAATTTTAGAATTTTAGAATTTTAGAATTTTAGAATTTTAGAATTTTAGAATTTTAGAATTTTAGAATTTTAGAATTTTAGAATTTTAGAATTTTAGAATTTTAGAATTTTAGAATTTTAGAATTTTAGAATTTTAGAATTTTAGAATTTTAGAATTTTAGAATTTTAGAATTTTAGAATTTTAGAATTTTAGAATTTTAGAATTTTAGAATTTTAGAATTTTAGAATTTTAGAATTTTAGAATTTTAGAATTTTAGAATTTTAGAATTTTAGAATTTTAAAATCTTGGAATTTTAGAATTTTAGAATTTTAGAATTTTAGAATTTTAGAATTTTAGAATTTTAGAAATTTAGAATTTCAGAATTTTAGAATTTTAGAATTTTAGAATTTTAGAATTTTAGAATTTTAGAATTTTAGAATTTTAGAATTTTAGAATTTTAGAATTTTAGAATTTTGGAATTTTAGAATTTTAGAGTTTTAGAATTTTCGAATTTTAGAATTTTAGAATTTCTGTTTTTTAGAATTTTAGAATGTTAGAAATTTAGAATTTTAGAAGTTTGGAATTTTAGAATTATAATTTTTGAAATAACAATTGCTGAATTGAAGAATGTTAGTAGGGTGTAACAAAGTGTGTGTGGATGGGCTGTGTGTGTGTGGAAGGGCTTGACTGAGATCTCCTCCAGGATACCGACGGAGCTCGAGTTCGGTAGATGCGTCTCGTCTCGTCGTGGAACCGTTGACCGGGTCGCTTTCCTCATTGCCGTGGTTCAATTCGAAGTGGCTGCAGATCTGGTGAAGATGTTGGCGTCGCTGCCTGTTGCGGAATGAAGGTCAATTAGGTCGGTCGATTACGAATAGGAGATTTTTTCATTATAATTTTATCAAGCTTTCGAAGGACGTACCTGCATCAGATGCGTGGCTAGCCTAGTGTTGACTACTTTCTTCAACTCGTCATGCAGTGAAAGTGGCCCCTACAGCAGGATGAGGATGAGGATGAGGAGGAGGAGGAGGAGGAGGAGGAGGAGGAGGAGGAGGAGGAGGAGGAGGAGGAGGAGGAGGAGGAGGAGGAGGAGGAGGAGGAGGAGGAGGAGGAGGAGGAGGAGGAGGAGGAGGAGGAGGAGGAGGAGGAGGAGGAGGAGGAGGAGGAGGAGGAGGAGGAGGAGGAGGAGGGCAAAAGCGTCAGTTTCGTCCCCGTCGCTAGTTTCGTAACTCTCGATGTTGCTTTTTTGTTCCGGCGATGCAATTATTCCGCAGTCCGCCTTCTCGGGCTTGTCCGTGGGCAATGGTCCCTATTCCCACTCCGGAACTGACACTCTGCTCGTCCTTTTCTTCACTCTTGCACGTCAGGATCGATGCTGGCGGTGCGGTTTGACCTCGCTCACTTCTCTCGGCCATGTGATTTCGGCACTTCCGAAACCTGCAGCTACAGCTGGACAGCACAGACGACCTACACGTCTTCCACTTGGCCACCATCCTCGGAACGGAACCTGCTACTTTCGGGCCACCAGTCACGATTTTTTTCTCGCAAACATTAAAAAAACTTTGAACAAACAAACTGTCATCAACCTCGGGTTGACGTTTTGATTTAGGCTGCGTTTTGACAGATGTTACGCTCCCCAAAAAGGGTGACGGAAAAGTTTCGCTTTCGAAAACAAAAGTTCCGCTTTCGAAAACAAAAGTTTTCGAAATCGAAGAAAATGTTTTCATATTTGAAAACATTGTAAACGAAATCGAAAACAATCGATGTTGTCGATTTTAAAACAATTAGTTTTCGGTTTTTCGGACAGGATTTCTATCCGTGTAGTAGAGTATATCCATAGGGACTCTCATGCCAAATATCAGCCCATTTGGTTGAGAATTGGCCTGTCCCCAGCGGTTCAAAGTTTACATGGAAATTACTATGGGATTTTTGTGCTTTTCGTTCAATCGTTCCTACAGGTCTGGGGACAACATGGATTCACTCGGAATAAAGACAGGTGTGTAGGGGATGGTCCAATGAACAAATTCCAGAAGGAATTAGGGTTGTCCGTTCTGTCCCCAAGGTGCGCATTGGATCGACGTCCGGTGTCTCCAGAATCAACGATTCACCCTTCAAACGTACGCGTTGTCCTTAGTATGCTATGACGGCCAGGTGAAAATTACGACGCCCCATGTCAGACGGTGAACACGTGACAGAGCATACACTCAAGTTTTGGCTCAGAAACATTCTTTAAAGTAATAAAATTATAAATATTGATGTCCCTGTAACAATTTGAACTATTCTAATTAACGTAACATGATGATTTTGTAATAATAATGCAATCGATGCCTCTCCACGTGTTCACCGTCTGATATAGGGCGTCGTAATTTTCACCTAGCCGTCATAGCATACTAAGGACAATGCGTACGTTTGAAGGGTGAATCGTTGATTTTGGAGACACCGGACGTCGATCCAATGCGCACCTTGGGGACAGAACGGACAACCCTAATTCCTTCTGGAATTTGTTCATTGACCATCCCCTACACACCTGTCTTTATTCCGAGTGAATCCATGTTGTCCCCAGACCTGTAGGAACGATTGAACGAAAAGCATAAAAATCCCATAGTAATTTCCATGTAAACTTTGAACCGCTGGGGACAGGCCAATTCTCAACCAAATGGGCTGATATTTGGCATGAGAGTCCCTATGGATATACTCTACTAGGGGAACCTTGGTTTGCCTGATTCTGAGAACTTTTGGTTTTGGACGAAACACCCTAATGTACACGCAAAAAAAAGCGTTCCCGTAGCCATGAACAAAAAATCACGAATTTAGCAAACAAACGTGTTCATGGAAACGTGAACAAATTCATGAAATCATGGTACAAAAATCATGAAATCATGATACGCACTTCATAAAGTTATGAACTAGTTCACGATGCTGTGATCCCTGTTTAAAGACGATAAGTTGCGTTACTTTTTCAAAGTCGACCCGTAACGCTTGGAAACAAAACAGACAAGTTTTGACGTGCTGACCAGCTGATTGGTAGAATTGGCTTGTGTATTTTTCTTCAAAGAGATTATTGAAGAAGTTTGATTTACAAATAAATGTTATAGTTTTGTGAGTGGAGTATCGACCGTTCGGCTACTTGGGGCGGGTGGTTCTGGTAAGTTTTGTAAAGGGTTATTGCCCACAAGGGCTCATGCATAAACCACGAGTTTTTTTTTTTTTTTTTTTTTTTGGGAAGAGGAGGGATAAAATTCAGGAGAAGAGCAACACATGAAAGGGGTAGGGGGGTTGGATTGGAAGGGTATATCAAACAATTGAAGCGTTTCGATAAATTCAAGTACATTCCAAGATTTTCAAGTAATTCAAAAATTCAAGAAATTCAAGAAATTCAAGAAATTCAAGAAATGAATTTAATTTGTCCAAACTGTCAAGAACTGTCCATTATCAGCGCTGCTGATTTGCTGGTAACGTGTTGTTTCGTTAGCTAATGAACACAATAATTGGAAACGGAGTGCTTTCTCTGATACAGCTGGTAAATGGTTCGCTGAACTTGTGATTGATTTTTGGTGATGAGAGAAATTTTTGTTGGTAAAATCACCCAAATTAAGATCTTATAACAATTTTTATAAGTAATTATTAGAAAACATTGCATTTCTTCCCACTCAATCAAAACATCGAGCAATAGTCTAAATCTTTACGTCGTGTTCAACAACCAATGACAAGTGTTAGTACATCGATCAAAGGTCACAACTCATTAGCGCTCAATTGATCGTCACTTGTAAAGTGTCGTTACAACTCTGCTAAACGCCACTCTCAATCCCGTAATTTGTCAGTTATTTACGCTAATCGAATGACATCTATATCATCGGCGTATTATACAGTTTCACCAACTAAACCCAACAGCAAACAATCTACGACCCGGTTCCATTCGATTCCGATGAGATTGAATTGGCGCGTCAACAGATCATCACACCAGTATCAATTCACATTCTTGTTCGCGGCAGAGTATTGTTCAGGAAACCAATTTCAGACCGATGAAGGCCGCGAGACGCGGCGTCGTTGTCGTCGGATGTGGACGTGGGTGTGTTCTACGCCGGGTTGGTATTCTGGCACCGTGGTACCCGTGACCGACTGCGAAGCACATTCCTCCAGACTGGGGTGTCAGACGCGTTGGAAGGGGGGCGGGTTTGATTTGCCTAAAATGCGTTATGATGTAATATCAGAAGGATCCTACAAAAGTGATCCGGTTTGGCTCAAATTTGGTTTTAGGAGCTCCTAAGCCAAATGAAAACAGTTTTTTGTTTTGTTTCCTATACATATCTTTTACGTACATTTCAAAATATAAACGAATAATTACACTATTTTTTTTAAATTCTTTGTCATCTGGAGCAAAAGTCTCGAATTATACAAGAGCAGATAATAACCGTTTCTTCAATTATGAGTAAAAGGTAAATCTTAAATCTCAAATATTGAAACAACATTTGATCTTTTCGGTTTATAACAAACTTTTCTTAAATTTGGCTACAAGCATTTTAAAGAGATTTTTACAAGTATATCGGCTGAAAATGAAACTTCTATGCAAAAAGGTTCAGATTTTTTGTATGACAGACATGACCAGTATGACAAAGAACATAGTTGTATTATATATAAAAAAATGCAAAAAAAAGTTCGTTTAAGAAAAATCAGTGAAATATGAGTTGGAACTCGGAAACTATTGGTCCAATTTTAAATGTTAAAAAAAGAAACTTTTGCGAAATTTGTGAACTTTTCAACAAAAATATTTCAAAAATGTTATGAGTTGGTCAAAACTATGACATCAAAGAAATATCTGTTTGCAGATCTTTTCAAAAGTAAAACTTAATTTTAAAATTTTGAAATTATTTTTATTGAAAATATCAGAAAATTTCATAAAAGCTTAATTTTTTTACATTGAAAATCGGACCAAAAGTTTTCGAGGTATCGTCAGTTGAAAATTACAGGCTGATTAGGTGACACTTTCAAAATTCATTTTCATCGTCTCGAATTCTTTGGCTGCATCGCAGAAATTAATTGCCCGATTTTCAAAGTTCAAGAGAAAAATGGTAGGAAATTTTCTCAGCTTTTCAAAAATGTTTTTTACAGGGATGTTTTTCCTATAAATTTTATTTTTAAAATGCAAAAAAATCGAAAATGTACCATAATGTAGCTAAAACTTGAAAGTGGTACATTTTATCAAAAAAAAAAAAAAAAAAAACGTTTCTCAATCGATTAGGTGGTTGGTGCCTTCCTCACATTTACAAAGTAATTCAACTCCTAAGTTGTCCTAGTCCAGATTTGCATTCCAAACCAGGTTCCAGCACTAAAAAGGATCTGATAAAAATAAGTTTATGAATGAAAAAAAAATTACCTGATTCAGACATTTCCAGAAAACATACAGACTCTCATTCGAAGCAATTTGGCAACCGGGCGTTTCACATCAGGCGCGACTCTCGCACGTAAACAAAAAGACCCGGCCTTTTGAGGTTATGCAAATAATCACCCTTTTTTGCAGATAGAAAAAACTTGTTCATACCATAACTTTTAAAATACTTCACTAAACTCAATAATTTTGAATAGGGTCATATTGGACCCCAAAGCGTTCATAAAAAAAGCAAACACGGTAAAAATCGATTCAACCAGTTTTGAGATATGCTTCTGAGTCGATTTGTATACGTGAAGGAATATCTAAGAGGTGTATTAAGGAAGTTCAATTTTCGAGTGATTTTATAACCTTTCCTCAGTGAGGAAGGCAAAAATGCTAAGTACTTATCGATTAAAAATTCAATTTTGCTTTAAAAAATTATTTATATTTTTTTCGAAAATAAAAAAATGGATTTTGGGAATTTAACTTTATTTTTCTGTGTACCTATTTGTTTCCTAAAAATTCTAATTATAGCCTAACATTTTGACATCAAATCGATCAGAAAATTCCTTCTCAAGATACAGAATAGATACAAAATGGACTAGTATGGCTTAACTCCGATCCAATTTCACTTCTTTTGACATAGGGAATGCATGGACAAAATTTCATCCAAATAAAAACTACAAAGAAAAATAGACTTGCGAAATCGAGGAGAACCACTCTGTAGCTAAAATTTCCTGTCCTAACAATCCTAACAATTGATCTATTTAATTGGAAAGAGAACAATCTAGAACTGACGAAATATTTTTCATACTAAAAAACATGCCTAAATACAAGATTTTTGCAAGAGACAGTATTTAACGTCAGAAAGGTTTGAAAAAAAAATACAATTAAAATAGTTGTTCTATAGAGCGTCCAATTTCCCGTCCCGGAAAAAAATTCCTGGGAATTCCCGGGATTTCCCGAAAAAAATATTTCCCGTTTCCCGGGAAATTTGTTATTTTCCCGGGAATTCCCAAAATTCAAGCGGAAGTATACATTTTCTTAAATTTTTGAACTATTTTTGAAAATGCTCTGAAAAAAATAATAAATGAACAAACTCAACATGATTTTGTTCAATTAAGTGTATTGTTTGGTTTATTTATAATTAATCAGATTATCAGAAAATATGATATCAGAATTATTACTGATCATATTAATTTTTGAAGCAACTGGGAAAAGATCTTGCTTAATGAGTATTAAATTATTAGGTAAGCTTTTAACAGATTGATGTTATTTCATCAAAACAATATTGACTCCTTACAACCAAATTAAAATTGAGATTTTTTTACGTTTTTGTTCACCATGATCAAATGAGATGAAATGAGTTGCGTTCGTAAAGTTGAACGGTGTGCGTCGCGGTCATCACGCAGAATTTTCGTTGCCGTTTCCGTCTTTGTTGTCTCCCCGATTGCGTTTGTTTTTCTATCCGGGCGGATTCGCGGAGTTTGACAGTTGCGTTCGTAAAGTTGAACGGTGTGCGTCGCGGTCATCACGCAGAATTTTCGTTGCCGTTTCCGTCTTTGTTGTCCCCCCGATTGTGTTTGTTTTTTTTTCTATCCGGGCGGATTCGCGGAGTTTGACAGTTGCGTTCGTAAAGTTAAACGGTGTGCGTCGCGGTCATCACGCAGAATTTTCGTTGCCGTTTCCGTCTTTGTTGTCCCCCCGATTGCGTTTGTTTTTCTATCCGGGCGGTTTCGCGTTTTCGAATATTATTTGGTTTTATCTTTCCACAGCCGGCTGTCTAAGATTGAATCATTTATTCTAAATCAACACCAAATAACCGGGAATAGTCTCATCCGCATCATCCGATTGTTTGCCTTGAGAATTCATAATCCATCACACTATTAAACAAAATTTATTGATTATTGGGTCCCATCATCATCCTCTATGATGAATCCTGGCCATTACCTTTACCCACTAACAAAATCCCAAGTAGAAGTAGTTTTTCCGGCACACGTGGGGTGTGGATATCGTATAGAACCCACCCTTGGTAGCAACCTGTGCTAACTAACATTCCCGTCCCAATCCCCCGAGATCTACAAACTGACATGGCGGGCGCCGTTGGTGGCCAACGACTGTTACCTATTTGCTCCAGATCTAGTTTTGATGATCTTGATGTTTTATCTTTTCAGCGCATTCATACATGCTGTTGATAAGGGAAACACCATTAGATCGTTGAAGCGTATGGCCGGTTGTATTGATAGGATATTACGGTCCTGTTCAGCAACGGAGAAGGACAACCATGGGTGGTCTCTCATGCTCATGCTCATGCTCAAATTCAAGAAATTCAAGAAATTCAAGAAATTCAGGAAATTCAAGAAATTCAAAAAAAAACAAGAAATTCAAGAAATTCAAGAAATTCAAAAAAATTCAAGAAATTCAAGAAATTCAAGAAATTCAAGAAATTCAAGAAATTCAAGAAATTCAAGAAATTCAAGAAATTCAAGAAATTCAAGAAATTCAAGAAATTCAAGAAATTCAAGAAATTCAAGAAATTCAAGAAATTCAAGAAATTCAAGAAATTCAAGAAATTCAAGAAATTCAAGAAATTCAAGAAATTCAAGAAATTCAAGAAATTCAAGAAATTCAAAAATCAAGAAATTCAAGAAATTCAAGAAATTCAAGAAATTCAAGAAATTCAAGAAATTCAAGAAATTCAAGAAATTCAAGAAATTCAAGAAATTCAAGAAATTCAAGAAATTCAAGAAATTCAAGAAATTCAAGAAATTCAAGAAATTAAAGAAATTCAAGAAATTCAAGAAATTCAAGAAATTAAAGAAATTCAAAAAAATTCAAGAAAATCAAGAAATTCAAGAAATTCAAGAAATTCAAGAAATTCAAGAAATTCAAGAAATTCAAGAAATTCAAGAAATTCAAGAAATTCAAGAAATTCAAGAAATTCAAGAAATTCAAGAAATTCAAGAAATTCAAGAAATTCAAGAAATTCAAGAAATTCAAGAAATTCAAGAAATTCAAGAAATTCAAGAAATTCAAGAAATTCAAGAAATTCAAGAAATTCAAGAAATTCAAGAAATTTAAGAAATTCAAGAAATTCAAGAAATTCAAGAAATTCAAGAAATTCAAGAAATTCAAGAAATTCAAAAAATTCAAAAAATTCAAAAAATCAAAAAATTCAAGAAATTTAAGAAAATCAAGAAATTTAAGAAATTCTAGAAAATTAAGAAATTCTAAAAATTCAAGAAATTCAAGAAATTCAAGAAATTCAAGAAATTCAAGAAATTCAAGAAATTCAAGAAATTCAAGAAATTCGAGAAATTCAAGAAATTCAAGAAATTCAAGAAATTCAAGAAATTCAAGAAATTCAAGAAATTCAAGAAATTCAAGAAATTCAAGAAATTTAAGAAATTCAAGAAATTCAAGAAATTCAAGAAATTCAAGAAATTCAAGAAATTCAAGAAATTCAAGAAATTCAAGAAATTCAAGAAATTCAAGAAATTCAAGAAATTCAAGAAATTCAAGAAATTCAAGAAATTCAAGAAATTCAAGAAATTCAAGAAATTCAAGAAATTCAAGAAATTCAAGAAATTCAAGAAATTCAAGAAATTCAAGAAATTCAAGAAATTCAAGAAATTCAAGAAATTCAAGAAATTCAAGAAATTTAAGAAATTTAAGAAACTCAAGAAACTCAAGAAACTCAAGAAATTCAAGAAATTCAAGAAATTCAAGAAATTCAAGAAATTCAAGAAATTCAAGAAATTCAAGAAATTCAAGAAATTTAAGAAATTTAAGAAACTCAAGAAACTCAAGAAATTCAAGAAATTTAAGAAATTCAAGAAATTCAAGAAATTCAAGAAATTCAAGAAATTCAAGAAATTCAAGAAATTCAAGAAATTCAAGAAATTCAAGAAATTCAAGAAATTTAAGAAATTCAAGAAATTCAAGAAATTCAAGAAATTCAAGAAATTCAAGAAATTCAAAAATTCAAAAATTCAAAAATTCAAGAAATTCAAGAAATTCAAGAAATTCAAGAAATTCAAGAAATTCAAGAAATTCAAGAAATTCAAGAAATTCAAAAATCAAGAAATTCAAGAAATTCAAGAAATTCAAGAAATTCAAGAAATTCAAGAAATTCAAGAAATTCAAGAAATTCAAGAAATTCAAGAAATTCAAGAAATTCAAGAAATTCAAGAAATTCAAGAAATTCAAGAAATTCAAGAAATTCAAGAAATTCAAGAAATTCAAGAAATTCAAGAAATTCAAGAAATTCAAGAAATTCAAGAAATTCAAGAAATTCAAGAAATTCAAGAAATTCAAGAAATTCAAGAAATTCAAGAAATTCAAGAAATTCAAGAAATTCAAGAAATTCAAGAAATTCAAGAAATTCAAGAAATTCAAGAAATTCAAGAAATTCAAGAAATTCAAGAAATTCAAGAAATTCAAGAAATTCAAGAAATTCAAGAAATTCAAGAAATTCAAGAAATTCAAGAAATTCAAGAAATTCAAGAAATTCAAGAAATTCAAGAAATTCAAGAAATTCAAGAAATTCAAGAAATTCAAGAAATTCAAGAAATTCAAGAAATTCAAGAAATTCAAGAAATTTAAGAAATTTAAGAAACTCAAGAAACTCAAGAAACTCAAGAAATTCAAGAAATTCAAGAAATTCAAGAAATTCAAGAAATTCAAGAAATTCAAGAAATTCAAGAAATTCAAGAAATTCAAGAAATTCAAGAAATTTAAGAAATTCAAGAAATTCAAGAAATTTAAGAAATTTAAGAAATTCAAGAAATTTAAGAAATTTAAGAAATTTAAGAAATTCAAGAAATTCAAAATTCAAGAAATTCAAAAAATTCAAAAAATTCAAGAAATTCAAGAAATTCAAGAAATTCAAAAAATTCAAGAAATTCAAGAAATTTAAGAAATTTAAGTTATTCAAGCATTTTAAGAAATTAAACTTTTTCAAGAATTTATTTTAATTTATGTATTTTAAGTACATTTAGTATTCACAATATTCCAAAATATTTCAAAATATTTCAAACATTTTTTTTTGTATTTTTGTAATTTGTATTTTTGTATTTTTGTATTTTTGTATTTTTGTATTTTTGTATTTTTGTATTTTTGTATTTTTGTATTTTTGTATTTTTGTATTTTTGTATTTTTGTATTTTTGTATTTTTGTATTTTTGTATTTTTGTATTTTGTATTTTTGTATTTTTGTATTTTTGTATTTTTGTATTTTTGTATTTTTGTATTTTTGTATTTTTGTATTTTTGTATTTTTGTATTTTTGTATTTTTGTATTTTTGTATTTTGTATTTTGTATTTTTGTATTTTTGTATTTTTGTATTTTTGTATTTTTGTATTTTTGTATTTTTGTATTTTTGTATTTTGTATTTTTGTATTTTGTATTTTTGTATTTTTGTATTTTTGTATTTTTGTATTTTTGTATTTTTGTATTTTTGTATTTTTGTATTTTTGTATTTTTGTATTTTTGTATTTTTGTATTTTTGTATTTTTGTATTTTTGTATTTTTGTATTTTTGTATTTTGTATTTTTGTATTTTTGTATTTTGTATTTTATATTTTTGTATTTTTGTATTTTTGTATTTTTGTATTTTTGTATTTTTGTATTTTTGTATTTTTGTATTTTTGTATTTTTGTATTTTTGTATTTTTGTATTTTTGTATTTTTGTATTTTTGTATTTTTGTATTTTTGTATTTTTGTATTTTTGTATTTTTGTATTTTTGTATTTTTGTATTTTTGTATTTTTGTATTTTTGTATTTTTGTTTTTGTATTTTTGTATTTTTGTATTTTTGTATTTTTGTATTTTTGTATTTTTGTATTTTTGTATTTTTGTATTTTTGACATGACATGACCTGGCAAATTCCGAAGTTTCCCCAAGTGGCTACCAGTAATCGGTGACCCGTTCCGGAGTGGCCAGGTTGGGTCAAAGAACATTGGTTTCACTTAAAACGGTCACAGTTTTTAATTTGATGAATTTTGATACGTCACATGACCTGGTTCCTTGCAAATTCCGATGTGTCCCCAAATGGCCACCGGTAAACGGTGACCGGTTCCGGAGTGGCCAGGTTTGGCCAGAGGACATTGGTATCTCTTAAAAGGGTCACAGTTTTTAATTTCATGAATTTTGATACGTCACATGACCTGGTTCCTTGCAAATTCCAAAGTGTCCCCAAATGGCCACCGGTAACCGGTGACCCGTTCCGGAATGGCCAGGTTGGGCCAGCGAACATTGGCATCGCTTTAAATGGTAAGACTTTTTAATTTGATGAATTTTGATACGTCACATGACCTGGTTCCTTGCAAATTCCGAAGTGTCCCCAAATGTCCACCGGTAAACGGTGACCGGTTCCGGAGTGGCCAGGTTTGGCCAGAGGACATTGGTATCACTTAAAACGTTCATAGTTTTTAATTTGATGAATTTTGATACGTCACATGACCCGGTTCCTTGCAAATTCCGAAGTGTCCCCAAATGTCCACCGGTAAACGGTGACCGGTTCCGGAGTGGCCAGGTTTGGCCAGAGGACATTGGTATCACTTAAAACGGTCACAGTTTTTAATTTGATGAATTTTGATACGTCACATGACCTGGTTCCTTGTAAATTCCGAAGTGTCCCCAAATGGCCACCGGTAACCGGTGACCCGTTCCGGAGTGGCCAGGTTGGGCCAGCGGATATTGGCATCGCTTTAAATGGAAATACTTTTTAATCTGATGAATTTTGATACGTCACATGACCCGGTTCCTTGCAAATTCCGAAGTGTCCCCAAATGGCCACCGGTAAACGGTGACCCGTTCCGGAGTGGCCAGGTTTGGCCAGAGGACATTGGTATCACTTAAAACGGTCACAGTTTTTAATTTCATGAATTTTGATACGTCATATGACCTGGTTCCTTGCAAATTCCGAAGTGTCCCCAAATGGCCACCGGTAAACGGTGACCCGTTCCGGAGTGGCCAGGTTGGGCCAGAGGACATTGGTATCACTTAAAACGGTCACAGTTTTTAATTTGATGAATTTTGATACGTCACATGACCTGATTCCTTGTAAATTCCGAAGTGTCCCCAAAAAGAAAATTGTAAGTAGTCTACATAAGCTTGACGAATAATAAAATTCCGAAGAAAATTCCGAAGTGTCCCCAAAAAGAAAATTGTAAGTAGTCTACATAAGCTTGACGAATAAACAATAAATCTAATAAATGGCCACCGGTAACCGGTGACCCGTTCCGGAGTGGCCAGGTTGGGCCAGAGGACATTGGTATCACTTAAAACGGTCACAGTTTTTAATTTGATGAATTTTGATACGTCACATGACCTGGTTCCTTGTAAATTCCGAAGTGTCCCCAAATGGCCACCGGTAACCGGTGACCCGTTCCGGAGTGGCCAGGTTGGGCCAGAGGACATTGGTATCACTTAAAACGGTCACAGTTTTTAATTTCATGAATTTTGATACGTCATATGACCTGGTTCCTTGCAAATTCCGAAGTGTCCCCAAATGGCCACCGGTAAAGGGTGACCCGTTCCGGAGTGGCCAGGTTGGGCCAGAGGACATTGGTATCACTTAAAACGGTCACAGTTTTTAATTTGATGAATTTTGATACGTCACATGACCTGGTTCCTTGCAAATTCCGAAGTGTCCCCAAATGGCCACCGGTAACCGGTGACCCGTTCCGGAGTGGCCAGGTTGGTCCAGGGTCCGTTGGCTGCCCTCGAATTGTGCAGGTTCCAGGTATTTGTCATTTGCGGCCAAAAATTCCAAAATCGGTAAAATTATCTAATTTTGCCATCCGATTGATTGTAGAAAACTAAATCCGTACCCGAGCCAAAATTGAATAGTTCGTCACGTAATCAGTGAATGATACCCTACAACTGTCACTTTCTCGTTAAATAATTTCTGAACGTTCTTCGTCTCTGTTTCAAAGCTGTGGCTCCGCCCACAAATTCATGTTTTTTGTTTGCAATAGCGTGAACAAATGTATGATTTGTTTCCTAGTACCATGAACGAAGTTTATGACTACGGAAACAAGAAAAACGTAACCAGACCAGGCGTTACGGTTTTTCGTGAACAAACGTTCATGAAAATCGATTGCAAACATGCATTTGTTTACGGTGCAAAATCTTATCATAAAATTTGCTTTGTTTCCATTTTCATGGTACGTTGTTCACGTTTACGGGAACGGACTTTTTTGCGTGTATGAATGCGCTGAAAAGATAAAACATCAAGATCATAAAAACTAGATCTGGAACAAATAGGTACCAGTCATTGGCCACCAACGGCGCCCGCCATGTCAGTTTGTAGATCTCGGGGGGATTGGGACGGGAATGTTAGTTAGCACAGGCTGCTACCACCCACCCTCTATACGATATCCACACCCCCGCGTGTGCCGGAAAACTACTTCTACTTGGGATTTTGTTAGTGGGAAAGGGTAATGGCCAGGATTCATCATAGAAGATGATGATGTGACCCAATAATCAATAAATTTCGTTTAATAGGGTGGTGTATTATTCTCAAGGCAAATAATCGGATGCTGCGGATGAGACTATTCCCGTTTATTTGCTGTTGAGTTTAGCATAAATGAGTCAATCTTAGACAGCCGTCTGTGGAAAGATAGAATCAAAATTATGTGTAATTAAAAGGTGAAATATTATACTCAGCGTAACATATTTACTTAGAGTTGACCTGAGACTATTTATACTTTTAAATTATTATAAGATGAGCGACCAATTAATTACTGATGAGTTATCTGAAGGACTTGAACAATCGCGTTGAAACAATATTTGTCACCGTGCTTTACGAGCTATAATGCTAAAAGGTATTTTCGCGGGAAACGAATGGTTATATCGAACAAACGACCGACGTAGATTTCACGAACAAGTACATACTGCTGTTAAGACCACTTTCGTTTATTAATTTTATAAGTTTTAAATTATTTGAAATGAATAATCTTAGGCAGTCGGCTGCAGAAAGATGGGCTCAACATTTAATTTATTTGAGTTTTGCTTTAATTTTTTCCCGTTTTTCCACATATTTATTATATATTTTTGATATCGGAGGAAAAAAAATCGAGAGTCATGATATGCAATACAACTAATTAAAAACGATCGATCACAAAAAAAAAAAAACCCGAAAGAAATGGTAATCAGTGCTTCGAAATGTATTGGAATGTTATTTAACGCCGTACAAAAACCGCGTGCGTTCAAATTTAAATAACTACCGTTATCTGGGGTGTCGGGACTACAGTCTGAATAGGGACAGCAGTTTTTAGAGTACTTAGAGCTTTTAAATTTGAAAATGGATGGATGTACACATTTTGTTGGCCTGAGTCTGTTCTAACCGAAACCAACATGAAAAATCAAAATATTGTGCTCCAATATGGTTAAAACTGCTGTCCCAATTCGCCCCATGTGTCCCGATTGACCCCAGTTTACGGTACAACCTTATGCATTCTTCAAAACACATATTTCTATTCATTTCTACAAAGTCTGCAGCAGAGTTGCATCTGCGCCATATGGCAACACTTCTGTGGAACGTTTACAATCCACATGATCCACAAATTTCAAACACTGCCGAAACTTCTCCCGTTCACAGGGGGCCAGGTTGCCAGATAAATCTGGCATTGCCAGATTTTTTGAGCGCCAATTAGAAAAACATAATTTTCTATTTCTTCCTCACATTGTTTTATTGACGTATTTTGTTTATTTTGTGAAGCTATAATATATAAAAAGTGAAAATACACAGTTTTTGAACAAAAAATAGCTTATTACTTTGAGAAAAGTGGCTTGCCAGATTTTTCCCAGATTTTTTGCCAGATTTTTTACTCTTCAGACCTGGTAACCCTGCCCGTTCATCCCAATCTCACTCACACAGTCACATACTTGCTAAACAAACAAAATGAAACGATCTCACCAAATTCAGCTTCGGTTGATTCCGGTGAGATGCTGGCCAAAGAACGGCCAACAAGCAGGTTCAATCCAGTCCTCCGGCCTTCCGGAAAGTTTGAAGTTTCGATGATTTTCACAAAATTACTAAAGCATCACTGCATCATAACAATATTTTTTGCGCATCTTCTTTTTTTTCTCTTTGGTCTCGTCTTGATGTTTCCCCCAACACACTATAGGCAATCAAACGTCAAAATTACCCCCCACTAGAGGGCGCTCAAACTTGGGGTGATGTTTTCATTATAACCTACAGCGAGTAAATTGGTTTGAAATTTGAAATTGTTTTATTTCATCATAAAATCGACATTAATAGCAAATTATACCATTTTCAGGTAAGAAATAAATAGCTTAATTGATATAAACGAAAATATTTGTGTGATGGTCGATTTAATCTGTTCATTATCTGATTCAAAATAAGGGAATGTTTTAATCAACAAAAACATAACTAATCAATTGAGAATGTAGATTTTTCAAGTGGACAATTATTTTTTAAAGTCACTTCTACCATAAAAGCAAAGATCTGCTTGAAAAATGATAATTGGATTTCTTTTCAAAATTAGCAATCTAACCTCATTCTCGCGTTTTCAATCCGGATCTCAGAATTTTCAATGAAAAAGGCAACTTAGCAAAAAAATCAAAAAGTCAGTCGATAGAACTTTTTATTTCTTACCTCCTGTTAACTTTATTTTATTCCAAAAGATAAATTTTCTTTTAAAAAATCTTAGAATAGTTTTCACTCCCCTTTGCACTTATCGCGCAAAACCGTAAACGTAACCTTGCACCAAAGTTCTCCTACTCGAATGTAGGTGGCGAATAGAGTTTTTAGCTTTGGTTTTGGGGGCCTATACTTTTTCCTTCCTCACAATGCACACCAATACTATCACACTACCACAGCACAAATACCCATAGAAGGGCAAAGCCCGACTTAATCATTCACACAATCCCGATGTTCGCGCGAATCATTTAAACCTATTTTCTCGAATTAATTTGCCTTTTCACACAAGAAAAACCGGATTTTAAAATCGCGTACACGGTTACTGAAAATCGCACTTTTGGGAGTTCAGAAATCGCACTTTTGACAGTTCGCTTAAACGAACTCAAAAAAGTGCGATTTCGCGAACTCCAAAAACTGTGAAAATCACCAAAAAGACGAGTTCAGTTATGCGAACTCCCAAAAGTGCGATTTTGGACTTAGCGAATTTTTTGAAATTCGTTTGAAATGTTTCTTCTCAAATGTTTCTTGTTTAGTTGTGTTTTGTGCTCCGGAGTTTCGAGTGGGATTTCAGGTAGTAAAACGGACGGATTTTTGGTGGTGAAAAGGTTTGGTCTGGACTGGTACTGGACAAGGTTTTGCAAGAGGAATCCGTCCGCCGGTGGACGGATTACCTGCCAATGTTGGCGAAAAGGTTCCGTCCACCGGTGGACGGATTACTGAACAAGGTTTGGCAAGAGGAATCCGTCCGTCGGTGGACGGATTACCTGCCAATGTTGACGAAAAGTTCCGTCCACCGGTGGACGGATTACTGGACAAGGTTTTGCATGAGGAATCCGTCCGCCGGTGGACGGATTACCTGCCAATGTTGACGAGAAGTTCCGTCCACCGGTGGACGGATTACTGGACAAGGTTTTGTAAGAGGAATCCGTCAGCCGGTAAACGGATTGCCTGCCAATGTTGGGGAAAAGGTTTTGCAAGAGGAATCTTTCGCCGGTGGACGGATTACCTGCCAATGTTGACGAAAAGTTCCGTCCACCGGTGGACGAATTACAGGACAAAGTTTTGCAAGAGGAATCCGTCCGCTGGTGGACGGATTACTTGCTAATGTTGGGAAAAAAGTTTGGCAAGAGGAATCCGTCCGCCGGTGGACGGATTACCTGCCAATGTTGACGAGAAGTTCCGTCCACCGGTGGACGGATTACTGGACAAGGTTTTGTAAGAGGAATCCGTCCGCCGGTAAACGGATTGCCTGCCAATGTTGGGGAAAAGGTTTTGCAAGAGGAATCTTTCGCCGGTGGACGAATTACCTGTCAAAGTTGGGGAAAAGGTTCCGTCCGCCGGTAGACGGATTAGTGGACAAGGTTTTGCAAGAGGAATCCGTCCGCCGGTAGACGGATTACTTGTCAATGTTTGGGAAAAGGTTCCGTCCACCGGTTGACGGATTACTGGATAAGAATGCAAGAGGACGGATTGCCTGCTAATTTTGGCGAATATTTTTCGTCCACTGGTGAACGGATTCCTGGAAAAGAATGCAAGAGGAATCCGTCCGCCGGTAGATGGACTGCCTGCCTATGTTGGCGAAAAGGTTCGGTCCAATTCAATTTTTTAAGGACTTTTTTTGCAGGAGTGATCTTCGTGATGTTTGCAAAAGGAACTGTGATACTAACTGGATTTTTTTTCGCAATTTTTGCAGAAGGAGTCAACTTGAAGAATACCTTCAAGGCCGCCTTGCACCAAAATGGACACCGTGCCGCCGTCAGGTTTTCCGGTCCTGTTGGACTTAAGGTCGCTAAAACGACATCGCGCCAGAGCTTTAAGGCGCCAACCATCACACAGGCAGTTGCGATGATAGACGGAGAGAAGGCCATTCCAGAGATTCGACGGAACCTGCGCCGTTCATGTACGACCAGAAGGGCCCGAAGTATGAGGAGTTTGCGGAACTTTATCCAGGACGCTGGCGTGGCGGACTGGTTCGAGGAGTTTCCGATGAGGCGAGATATGATCCTGCAGATCTTTTGCGCAACTATTGCGATGTTGACCACACGATGACGAGAGAACGGATAGGAAGATCAGGACGAGACCATTTCAACTTCGAACGTGATGGACACGGACCTCCGTTTGATGCGGACGTCGCTGCTTTGTCGCCATTCGTTCTTCCGGTAGTCCAACATGCCAACATTTTTTGCAGGAGGAATCTGGCCAAAGTTGAAAATAACACGGACTTGGCCGCCCTCAATTCGGTACGACCTGTTTTAGGCAGTATAAACTGGTCTTGAACTTCCTTCATTTTTCTTTTAGGCGATCCATGACCTAACGGCCTTGACCCGTTACGCTCGTCGAAATCCTGGGTTGATTGAGTTCATGATCGATAAGAACATGGAGACGCAGCGTGCGGCAAGAGAGGCTAGTAGGGTGGACATCCCAGTTAGCGATATGCACGATCTGCGGTCGGCTGACGCAGCAGGTCACCTGAATCTCAACCACTTTGAACAACAACAGCGAGCGGACTCCGAACGTCACGGAGCAGTTGAATCGCCTGAGGCACCCGGACTACGAGACCGTCTACTAGCTGTCCAACTTTCACTGGTCGTCGATCCTGAAGCTCTCCGGACGGTACGTTCTTCCCTCGATCAAGCTATCGCACGCGGTTAGTCCTCAAATAGCTCAGAAACTTAGCAATCTCGACGAGAAAGCCCCGCATCACTTCCATTGGAAGGCACTGGCCGCCGCGCTGGATCCGATCGACTTGAACGACGCCGACACCGGAGACGTTCCGAGCATTAACACCGGCAACGCACCGTTCTACCCAAAGACGCCGATAGAGATCCTGCTTTGTTGCATGCTGATCGCCATCAGTTTCTTCATGATCACATATCACAACGAGTGGCGAACCAGCTGGACCACGAACAGTGAAAACGAGCAGGAACCAAAGCAGGGACAGCCACCCACGAGCTTCGCCTTCAAGCTGAAAAAGAAGCTTTAGTTCAACTTTACCAGTCCGAATCAAAGCCAAGAACCGAAAACCGGCAAGGCTCCGTCCCTCTTTGACTCTGCGGCACAGTACGAGAAGAAGTTTACCCGCTGGTAACTCACCGGCGAACTCACAGAAACGACTCAGCAATTGCGGATTGGGAGCGGAGCTCCGAAACCGCTTTCTCACGTCCTCCGGTCTAAATCCGTACTACGAGACAGCCACCGTGCAGCAGCGACAAAACCACAACGAAGAAAAGTCCCAAAAACCTGGCAGCAGTACGGCTCGCAAAAAAAAACACCAAACCACGCCGATCTGGTGTCTGGACTTTCTGGATAATCTCATCGTGATCGGGTGCGCCGACGGGCGGCACGAGTTCTAGGAGGGCACCACCGGCAACTTAAAGGTAAGCTTGTAGATCTCAAGTCGTGTTGGCAGCTAACTGAGGTGCGTTTGTTTCAGGGCATCTACGAGACGGAGCACACCCGCAACAAGGAGGTCCCCAACATCAAGCTGACCGGGGACAAGGTGGTGGCGGCCCGGCTCAGCGGCCGCATCGACTTCCTTCAGCTCGAAACGTACACCCAGGGTCGGCAGATCGACTGGGGATTTACGTCCGCGTACCGGCGCAGTAAGTTTTATCAACTCAATTGTTCAAGGATCCATTTTAACAACTACCAAAATTTCCAGCGCACATTCGCACCGGTTCGGCGGGTAGCTTGAGCATGTTCCAGCAGCCGAACGGTCCGGCCAACGTTCATCACGGCTCGGAGGAGGAACTGCGCTGCATCCTGGAGTTTCACCAGATGCCGGTGACGTGTCTGGAAGTGGCCGGCGGAACCGTCAGACCGGCAGCATAGACCACACGGTCACCAACTGCAGTTTACGCTGCACGGTCACTATATGTATTTTATGAATGTTGTCGAAGTTTTGAGGGTTAAAATAATAAAATAATAATTGCGCCATGTTGTTAATTTATTTTAAACTTTGATTGTTTTTATTTCAATCCCAAAAGAGAAATCAAAAAACGCCCGAAGATAGGCAACCTCTAAACCTGTGAAATATTTCCCCAAGCTCGAACTCGGCAAATCATGAAAATCATAGGGCTTTTGTTAATTTGAGTGCGGTTAACCGCGGTGGATTTTCTTGAAATACTTCATGCGACGCGCGGGTGTCGCATGACACATTTCAGAATATTTCAAATGAAACATTTCTCTGCTGAAATTCCACCAAAACATTGACCAGGCTCACCACACAAAAAGCTGGGTGCAGCAGCTCACCAATGCGGTAGATTTTTGACAGCTGTTTGTTTTGTTATTTTTTGGTAGTGTTAGCAAGAGAATTTTAAGCGAGTCATTCCGTTGCTCGCAAAGTTTGCTTGGCGCAGGTTACGCAGGGTACCAAGGAAACCGGTTCCAAGTTTAACGGCCGCCTTCCCGTCTTCGCCGCCAGCTTGGAATTCTCACCCAACCTGGCGGAAGTGCCTCGTTCCAGCGCAAGGAGCAGGAAAAGTTGCAGCTCAAGACGCGAACGCCGACGGTGGACAGCGCGTCGGTGGAATTTTTGAACCCGTTCAATGCAGGCAAGAAGGCACTCAAGACGGTGGAGATTCCGATGGAGGACCGGCTGGAGAGGGGAAGTCTTCCGGGATGAGTCAGAAGAATATGGCCCATTTGCTGCTGCAGGGACTTCGCAGCAAGGACGCAGAAATTCGGCGCAGCGTGTTCAGCATGAACGAGCAGGAGCTGATTCAGCAGACAGCATTTCGGTGCTGCTGCGGGAGATATCCACGCTGATGAAGCAGGACAGTGTGCAGTAAGTTTTTGATTTTGTTCGTTTGAAAAGATGCCGCCATACAGGAAAACTTCGGTTTTGTTTACAGTGTCGTAACGGCTGTTTGCTGGCTCAAAGCCCTCATCCACAGTCACAGCTGATGGCGCTGGGCTCGGAGAATCTGCTGGCCAACTTCAGCACCTGTTTGGCCATCATCGAATACCGGGTGCAGCATGCCAACTCGCTGTCCAAGTAGGTGTTTGTTCGAGCCAAAATCGATCCGGTTGTCCCTGTAATTGTCTGTTCCTCGCAAAATTTACTTGGCGATCGGTGTTGTGCGGTCATCCACTTGTCCAGGAATGGCTCCAGTTGCACGTCAACCCTTCGTGGCTCATTCTTGGTCGATTCGATGACGTTTCCAACTTCTGTCCAGCTTGAAATCCAATGTGTGCGTGCTGAACAGTAGGTTGTTTTTTTGTAAAATTTTGCTCAGAATTGAAGATTTCCATTTTGCTTTTAGATTTACGGAATATCAAATCGGCCATGCGCGATCGAACTATAAAAAGATGGAGCAGAACATCTACAAGATCAACAAGGTGGGCTGATTGATACAGCACAACTAAATGGCGGCGATCATGAAAATTGTTCTTGCGCCGGGCCGCTTCCAGGTCAAGTCGCTCATGGAACAAACACTTCATCAGCGCTACCCGCCAGGCAACTCAGTGCTGATTTCGCTTGACGCCAACGCCAGCGGCCCACTACTCACCCGGAAGATGACTTCGCCTGTCGTCAGACCGAACTGGTCAAGCAGGAGTAATAATTTGAGCAACGGCTCTAAAAAATAATTGAAATGTTCATCTGCTCTGCTTTATACATTACTATTACAGTTAATCTACTATCAAAATGTGCAAAAACAACAATGAATTCATGAAAAAAAAATCCCAAAACTGTTACGCCTACCACCGATCTGTAGTTCAAAAATTCAAAATTCGTTAACTGGCCAAAAGCGAAAAAAAAATATTAAATTAAATTTTGAGCTGTGTGTAATTATTTTTATTGTCTCCAATTATGATCTTCAACAAGCATTGGAAAGAAGAACTATTTGAAGTTTGACTTGTTTTATTAGACTTTTCCAATGTTTTTTTTAATGTATTGATTTTCAGGAGTTATTTTTTACTTTTACAACCATTTCCTATATTTTAGGCAAAAATAAGTATTTTTGTTGTGTACCAGACTCTACGTATTTTTACAATTTTAGGTTGATACGGAGCTCGAAAGGAACGCAAGACTTCTTATAAAAAAACAAAAGCGGAAGGGTCACGAAAAGATTTTTAAGCAATATACGCACTTCGGAAGGAACCGGTCAAGAAAAAAATCAAATGGGCAGCAGCGGCAGCGAAATCAAGTCAGAGAGGGTGAAGAAAAGCCCCAAGAAATCATTCCCTCTCCTTTATTCTGCTGTTCGTAAAGCTGTTTCTTGACCCCTTTCCTTCCGATCTGCATACCAGCCTTTAAGCGGTACATACGCAGCTGATAAAAAAACAGAAACGAAAAATGGCGTTTGACATTTCTTTGTACTATGCTTGTTTGCAATATGTTTTAATAGAAAAAAAATCAAATAATTTGAATTTGCTTATTTGAATGCGATTGAAATTTACAAATGAATGAATAATTTTGTATTTGATATAATAATAAATAATAAAGCCAAAACTCAAATGCATCTTGATTAAAAGGATGGAAATTAAGTAAATCAAAGGAAAAGTCCAAATTTTCTGGTAGATTTTTTCTTTAAATTGAGTGGATTACCAACTCTAAAATTTGGCAACACCGAATCTAATCTAATCTAACCCTAGCGCAGCTAGTCTTTCGAGGGCATCCTGGAGAATGCCTTAGGTTGATTGACGACTCTAAAATTTGGCAACACAGAAATATAGAAACTCAGAAATGGAATAAGAAGTTCAAAAATAAAAATACATATTAAAAAAAACCATTATTTTAAATTAAAAAAAATAAGAGTAAATAAACAGTAGCTAACAATAAATTAATAAATTATAAATTCGAAGCATTAGATGTCTGAATAATCAAAATATTAAAATTTGTAATTATTTTACAAATTCAAAAATTTAAAAGTAAAGTATCAAAAATTATATTAAAACAAAACGTCAAAAATTTAAAAATTTGAAATTTAAAGAACATCAAAAATTAAATATTTAACAATTCTATAATTTAAACATTCTCATCAACTATAATTCCAAAATAATTCAAATGTAAAAATTTAGTTAATCATCATTTTTAAATCATCATCAAAAATTGAATTATTTAACAATTGAACAGTTGAAAATTCATAGAAATTATAATTTTTAAATACATAAACAATTAAACATTTGGAAATCAAAAATAAAAAAAAACTGTGGAAGGGACCATCCATAAACCACGTGGGCACTTTTTTTGGAAATGTGGACAAATTTTCATACAAAAAAAAATCTTTTTTATATTGAGCGTGGACAATCGCCGAAACCGAATATAAGAATTTAAGAATATAAGAATACAAGAATACAAGAATACAAGAATACAAGAATACAAGAATACAAGAATACAAGAATACAAGAATACAAGAATACAAGAATACAAGAATACAAGAATACAAGAATACAAGAATACAAGAATACAAGAATACAAGAATACAAGAATACAAGAATACAAGAATACAAGAATACAAGAATACAAGAATACAAGAATACAAGAATACAAGAATACAAGAATACAAGAATACAAGAATACAAGAATACAAGAATACAAGAATACAAGAATACAAGAATACAAGAATACAAGAATACAAGAATACAAGAATACAAGAATACAAGAATACAAGAATACAAGAATACAAGAATACACCGAAACCTGGCTGTCAACAACTACCCTCTCGAGTCAAATCTTCGGTACCGAATACGAGGTTTTCCGCTGCGATCGTTCTGCCGCGAACAGCTGCAAAGAATCAGGCGGAGGTGTCCTTCTTGCCGTCCGCTCCAGTCTCAAGCCACGCCAACTGATCCCACCGAATTGCACATGTCCAGAACAGGTGTGGGTTTCAGTCCCTCTCGCCTCATCCACATTGTTTGTGTGTGTTGTTTATATTCCTCCAAAATTTGACAACGATGCGACTCTCTTTGAGCAGCACAGACGATCTTTGACGTGGATTTTATCCAAGACGAAAGTCAATGACAGCATAATGATCGTCGGCGATTTCAACTTTCCGGGTATCCGTTGGACACGCACCCCGACGAACAAATTGCTACCAAATCTTGCTCTCACCCCCTCGAACAAGCTTAAACATGATCTCCTGGACGAATATTCGACTGCGAACCTGAGCCAGTTAAACGACCTGTGCAACAGCTCCAACAACGTGCTCGACCTTTGCTTTGCCAGCTCGAAAGTACCTGTTAACTGTGCCCTCCTCCCAGCACCTTCACCTCTCGTGAAAGACGTTCGTCACCACTTGCCCTTCCTGGTTTCTGTCTCGTGTACAGTGTTCACCTTTAGTGACACGAACGGTAGTACCTTCATAGACTACCGCAATGGTAACTACGAAGGTATGAACGAATTCTTGGCAACCGTTAACTGGACTCGACTGATGGCCAATCTCGACGCCAACGAAGCTGCTGTTACTTGGACGGAAATTTTGACGCAAGCTATCAACGTCTTCATCCCGAAGAAACAGCGGCAACCTCCTCAACATCCACCATGGTCTACTCACCGCCTGAAGAAGCTGAAGACCGTGAAACGTGCCGCACTCAAGAAATATGCCAAGCATCCGACAAATCGTTGGAAAAACCACTACAGAGCTAAGAACCGGAAGTACAGTTTGTTAAACAACCAACTTTTTCGCCGCCACCTAAACCGCATCCAGAGCCGCTTGAAACGTGAACCCAAAAAGTTTTGGAACCACGTCAAC
The DNA here is from genome assembly GCF_015732765.1 of Culex quinquefasciatus. Classification (NCBI taxonomy): domain Eukaryota; kingdom Metazoa; phylum Arthropoda; class Insecta; order Diptera; family Culicidae; genus Culex; species Culex quinquefasciatus. The sequence continues at coordinate 102,235,532 of NC_051863.1, forward strand.
GAGCAGCGGAAAGAAACTGGTCTCCCAACCTCGATGGTACTCGACGGTGATGAGGCTACAACCACCGAGAGTATTTGTGACCTTTTCCGGCGCCAGTTCTGCAGTGTCTTCAATAACGAAACTGTAGCAGACTCGCAAGTTGCTAGGGCTGCTAGTAACGTTCCACTGAGACCTCCCATCGGACCTCATCCGGTGATAAGCTCCGAGTCCGTTCGCCGTGCCTGCGCCCGCCTGAAGAGTTCCAACAGCTGTGGACCGGATGGCATCCCCGCGGTTGTGCTCAAAAAGTGTTGCGATGCACTCGCGGAACCGCTGGCTCAACTCTTCAACACCTCGCTTTCCACCGGAGTTTTCCCATGTTTCTGGAAGAAGTCGTTTTTGTTCCCTGTTCACAAAAAGGGGCCTAAACGTGACGTCCGGAACTATCGCGGAATCGCTGCCCTCTGCGCTGTAAGCAAGCTCTTCGAAGTCATTGTGCTAGACTTCATCAAGTTCAACTGTTGTGATTATATCGCCCAGGATCAACATGGCTTTATGGCGAAACGTTCTACCAGTTCCAATCTGGTCACCTATTCGTCCTTCATCCTACGAACCATGCAGAAACGGAAACAAATTGACGCCATCTACACGGATCTATCGGCAGCATTCGACAAGCTAAACCACCGTATTGCTGTTGCTAAACTCAAGCGACTGGGCTTCAGCGGTTCTCTGCTCGAATGGCTTCGCTCCTACCTCACCGGACGAGAAATGAGCGTGAAAGTGGGCGACGTAATTTCTGCCATATTTGCTGTTTTTTCAGGCGTCCCACAAGGCAGCCACCTGGGTCCCCTGATTTTTCTCCTCTATATGAATGACGTGCATCCTCTGCTTAAATGTCACAAGCTGTCTTACGCGGACGACATAAAGCTTTTCACTGTTATCGATGAGACCAGAGACTGCCAGTTTCTTCAAGAGCAGCTCAACCGGTTTGCCAACTGGTGCTCCGATAACAGAATGGTTCTTAATGCAACTAAGTGTTCAGCAATCACTTTCACCCGCATACGCAACAAAATTTCCTTTGACTATACTCTTTCAAACACCACCATACCTCGGACTTCCTGTGTGAAAGATTTAGGCGTGATGCTGGATAGCAAAATGACGTTTACTGACCATATTACGTACATGGTTTCCAAAGCTTCCAAAACATTAGGATTCGTCTTTAGGATAGCTAAGCATTTTCGAGATTTGGGCTGTCTCAAAGCTCTTTATTGCTCGCTGGTTCGTTCTACGCTCGAGTACTGTTCTACGGTTTGGGCTCCCTTCTACCAGAACGCCATTCAACGCGTGGAGTCGGTGCAGCGAAAGTTCGTCAAATATGCCCAACGTCACATCACTTGGCCTGATCCTTTAAATCCTCCGAGCTATGCTGAACGTTGCAAAATGCTAAACCTTGATCTTCTTTCGGTAAGACGTGATGTTGCAAAGGCAGTGTTTGTAGCTGACCTCCTGCAGTCGTCCATTGATTGTCCCGCTGTTTTGCAACTGATCAATATTAACACCCGCCGGCGTGTACTTCGCAACCACTCCTTTTTGACGGTTCGCCGAGCTCTGACTAATTACGGACATAACGAACCAGTTTCTAGTATGTGTCGTATTTTTAACTTGTGCTCTGACCATTTCGACTTTGACCTATCCCGCGACAAAATCAAAATCCGTTTCCTTAATTTCCTCAAGTCCCTTCCCTGACAATACACACGTAGATTTTAGAACACTGTGATATTTTTGTTAATTTATTAAGTTAGTTTTAAAAGTGAACCCGTCTTGTATCATTTGAGTTTTGTGTACTTGTTGATGCGAAAAGACGAGGTGGTTTTGTGCCTTTTTGAGAGAGTGTCTTGGAATATGCTAGACACATCTCAAGGGGGCTTTTGTCCACCTCCTAATAAAGAAAATGAAAAATGAAAGACAAGAATACAAGAATACAAGAATACAAGAATACAAGAATACAAGAATACAAGAATACAAGAATACAAGAATAAAAGAATACAAGAATACAAGAATACAAGAATACAAGAATACAAGAATACAAGAATACAAGAATACAAGAATACAAGAATACAAGAATACAAGAATACAAGAATACAAGAATACAAGAATACAAGAATACAAGAATACAAGAATACAAGAATACAAGAATACAAGAATATAAGAATATAAGAATATAAGAATATAAGAATATAAGAATATAAGAATATAAGAATATAAGAATATAAGAATATAAGAATATAAGAATATAAGAATATAAGAATATAAGAATATAAAAATATAAGAATATAAGAATATAAGAATATAAAAATATAAGAATATAAGAATTTAAGAATTTTAGAATTTAAGAATTTAAGAATTTAAGAATTTGAGAATTTAAGAATTTAAGAATTTAAGAATTTAAGAATTTTAGAATTTAAGAATTTAAGAATTTAAGAATTTAAGAATTTAAGAATTTAAGAATTTAAGAATTTAAGAATTTAAGAATTTAAGAATTTAAGAATTTAAGAATTTAAGAATTTAATTTAAAAATTTAAAAATTTAAGGATTTAAGAATTTAAGAATTTGAGAATTTAAGAATTTAAAAATTTAAGAATTTTTGAATTTTTTGAATTATTGAATTTTTGAATTTTTGAATTTATGAATTTTTGAATTTTTGAATTTATTATATTTATGTGTGTGTTTTGTTTTCTGCTTTTAGTTCCTTGTTTTGTTTTTTTTCTGGTTTTTGTTTTGTTTTCTGTATTCTGTTAATGTTTTCTGATTTGTTTTTTTGTTTGTTGTTTTCTGTGGTTTTTTTGTTTTGGGTTTTTGTTCTTTTTTTGTGTGTTTGTGATTTATAAGAACTTGAAATTAAAAAAGCTGTTGAAAATTGGTTTTAGTGTTCGGTTATCGTAAACTGGGGAAAAAATGATGAAATTGTCATTTTTTAATTTTTGAACCAGCAAAGCTTGTTCTTTGAATTAGGTCTTAAGTTTGTACGATTCTTTTTGTAAGGAAAATAACTAATGCTCAGCGGAATTTGAATTGCGTTATTTATTTTGTTCAAAATATATAGGTTTGTTTCGTTTGTGGTTTGTCTTCCAGTACCCCTGAGAAAGCTCTTGGCGTGACATGCCTTCCTGCTTCTGTTGAAAGTGATGACGGAGTATGCGGGATCGGAACTTTCCGCGTCTTGCTAGATGATCTTCACTTTTTCATGGTGGTAACTTTTCGCCTCAACGCTCTTGAAATCGTGGTTATCCTTGCAGTCTTCCTTGAACAGTTCCTCCGTACCAAACCGCAGAATATCGTCCAACTTTTGTTTGGTAAAGTTGGCGCCCTTACTACCCATTCCGGTTAGTGGTCAACATTATTTTTGCTTGACGATCATTAGAACACGCTCTTCGATTGAGTCTGAATATCGTGCGAATTCTAATTCGATGCTAAGATGGTGATTGCTTCTGTCGTGGCCAAACTTCTACTCCTACCATGATCGACAGCAGGAAGCAAAACTGCAGCGCTCCAAGTGTGGTAGACTGGTCGAAGGTCCCCTGGAGCAGCATTCTGGTAATTTCTCCACGCTTGTATTTGGACCAGATCCCTCCCAAAAGCCTTTCATCGTAGTTTGGGACGTCATTACAAAATCACTGCATCACAACCGGAAGCGGCTTCTTCGCGTTGACCACCATGTTGTTCTTACTATTCCGTAAAGCTTAGTCAATCTGCAACACTCTGGTTCACTTTGTCCGCATCGCCTCGATTCGAAGGTCCCTCACACCCGAAACGTTCACTTCCTGCCGGAAGTTGATGCGATGCCTTTGCACCGGAACCTGAAAAATTCCAATCAAACTATAAATACTCGCAGAAAACATCCACAATTCGACGCTAATAATACCACGATTTAAAAACCATTTTCTGCTGGACCGCTTTCTAAAAGCAAAATTTACGCAGAACTTAAATCTCTGTGATATAAAATATTCCGAGACATTTATTTTGCGAAACATCAAGAGCAAGGAAAACATCAACAACTTCAAAAGTCAAATGTCAGACTGACAGATTTTTGGGATGCGTTCACAGAGTGCTGCGACATCAACAACGTTGAACACGCCCCATGTGCGACATCAAGAGCGGTGAACACGCCCCAAACATGCTACACAAAAATGTATCTGGAAATGTCAAAGTGAAGTATTTCATTTACCGCGGTAGACACCGGTGGATAATAATCAAATTAACAAAAGCCCTCATGATTTTGCCAGTTCGACCCACTTTACCAAAAAAAGTGTTATCCGAGTTGAACTCCAAAAATCATAGGGCTTTTGTTAATTTGATTTGGTTAACCGCGGTGGATTTTCTTGAAATAATTCGAACTGTCAAAAATCCACCAAAGGATCTACCGGTGGATACTTTTCTACCACAGTTTTTGTGTGATCAATGTGGTAGATGTTTTGGTGGATTTTTGACAGTTCGAAATATTTCAAGAAAATCCACCGCGGTTAACCAAATTAAATTAACAAAAGCCCTCATGATAATTACCATTTTTTTGGTTTTATTTGGTAAGCGTGTACCGAAATTCATGCCGGGTCCGGTGGTTTAGTGGTTAGCGTGGTAGCCTATAAACCCCAGTATGGCCTGGGTTCAATCCCAAACGGACCCGGTGGCATTTTTCGAAACGAGATTTGCCTGACCACGCCTTCTATCGGATGGGGAAGTAAAACGTCGGTCCATTTGCGTAAAAGAGGTTTTGGGTGACTCACCACACATAACCTTCGGACGCCTAGAAATGAGCAGAAACTTGCAACAGAGACCACAAAAGACCCGGGGGTCGTTAAAGTGGATTACTTTGCTTTGTACCGAAAGAGACCGAACCGAACTACGCAACCAGTGTTGCCACTGTGTTTTCTTCCCCTACACCGCTTAACAGTGTATCAAAAATTACCGCATTTTAACTAATTTTGAAACTGTTAATAAATCATGGCAAAAATTACTAAAATGCAAAATCAGTAATATTTTTGAAGAATTTGGTTTCATCAGTACCGGTACACTTTTATAAAATAAAAAAACAGTGCATATTTCAGTTTAAGATGATTTCTTGAAAAGCAATCTCAATAAATGAAGCAAATTGCAAAAATAATATAAATAATTCAATTAATGCTCAAAATGTGCATTGCTGCACAAAATACATTTTTTTATAAAAAAATAAAATCAAATGTTGTTTATTCTTGCCACAAAAGCTTTCTTTAAAAAAAAAATTTACCTTTTTAACGATTTTGTTCTGTAAATGCATGGTAGTATCAACATTTTTAAACTTTTATATTAAAAATGTTGAACTTTCTATTAATATTCACTTACGCGATCTTTTAACCAAACAAACGATAGTTTTTACCGAATAGTTTTTTTTTCTCTGTTGTGTCTACCTCATAATATTTTTGTTTATCTTGAAACAAAACATAGTTCAGAAAATATTATTCTAATGAATAAAACAAAATTATGTGGTAAATTGCTGCAATAAAAATAAAATATATAAACTGAAATAAATGCCGTTCCGCTATATTCGATTTCTATTATATGTCAAATCAATTTTCTCTTCAAATTGTATTTATTGTAGCTAAAGTTATGGATTCAAGCGCTTTTGATATTACCGTAGATTAGATTATTCAATGTTACATTTAATCATGATCAAAACAATGTTTAAGGTCATTTTATTTATAAATACCTTCAAAATGTACTGTGCTTATCATATAACAACAAAAAAACATATTTTATTCCATTATTCTTGTAATGCGTAGATGTATAGATTGCAATCTGACTACTTTCTCAAAGGGTTCCAGCTCAGGCGAAACATTTTTCAAACTACCACCGCAGAGGTCTGTCAGGCTCCAACACGGAGGAGACAATATCCTAACCATAAATTCCTTCAAAACGTATCTTGCTTATCTAAAAACAGCTGAACGATTTTTTTAATGTTTTATTTTTAAATATTTTGTTTTATTTTTCTCGTAATGTAAAATGGGTTCCAAGCAACTTTGATATATTATTTAAGTATATTGTTCACAGAAACTTAATTTTTTTAATCACGATCTTTACGATCCCTGTCAATGGTTTCTTTTCTTATTTAAAATTTTAACTTTTTCTTTGCTGATAAACTCCTGTTATGTAATTTGAAAAAGTTTGGTTTCATAATTATGTACAATCGATTAAAGAACCCCAAAGTTTCTTTAATTTATTTCAAAATAATGTTTCTCTTAATTTAATTTTGATATATTTTACTAAAATTCTGAAAGTTTTTTTTTAACTCAATAAAATGATACATTGTTAAAATTTAGTTTCTATCGAAATTAATGAATGATTTTGAACTATTTTGATACAAATCACAGATATTGCATTGAAAAATAAATATAATAAATATAAATATTTCCTAGTTTTTTTTTTAATTATGTTTTTTTTTCGTTGCTCAAATTGTCACTCATACTTTAATATTAAATTTAATAATATTAATATTTAAATATTAGTATTATTTTCTCTTGTGACGCAACGCTCTCACACTTTAAATTATATTTTAAGCATTTCTTTTTTTTAAGGTAGTTCACAGACATAACGCCAAAATACATATTGCTTTATCTGTGGATACCAAAAAGTGCTCACTTTCACATTTAAATTTATTTATTCATTTTCTTAGGTCAATTTCTTTTGTGATGTTAAAGACGGTCCTTAATTGAATGAAAAGATTTGCTGAACAATATATTTTTAAAATCCATAAGGCTCCTTTTGCGAAGTTATTTGAAAAAAAATCATCACAAAAGTCTGTCGGGTTCCTTTATTTAGGAGATTGTTATCTGACTGCTTTCGCAAAGAACTCCAGCACAGATTTTTCATTTTTTTTAATCTGACTACCATCGCAGAGGTCTGTCAGGCTCCAACACAGAGGAGACTTTTTTCTGACTACCATCGCAGAGGTCTGTCAGGCTCCAACACAGAAGAGACTTCAAAATTAACTATGACTAATCAATTATAACGGCAAAAAAGTTGCTCAAATCAAATTTCAAAGCAAAACATTGATTGTAAATTTCTGCATAAATCTATAAAATTTTCATTAGAATTATAAAACGAGAGTTTTCAATTTCCACAGCATCAAGCAACAATCTAATATTGCATCAAATTCACAGTAAAAAAATATCGTCAATAATAACAACAATCAAATCTTCATTCAAATGAGAACTAAACATTTTTCATTAACCATTACATTAATAATCAAATTTTGCATCAACTTCAAAACAAAACATTGCCCAAGTAACCAATCAGCACTAAATAAAGTCACTGTTCAGCACTAACAGCGCATTTACAGCTGCGGATAAAAGCTAAAATGTTTTGACATCTGCACCAAAAGCGCTTTTACAGCAGATTTGCAGCTGGTTTTGGACTTTATATTTCTATTTTACACACGGAAAGGGGATCGATCGCCAAACCAGCGACCGAATTTTGCTGGGTTGGTTTTGCTGATATCTGCGAAATTTTTCTCTAAACCAGCGAAATTTTTCGCTGAAAAAGGTGGCTGCGCGAAATCAAATCCAGCAACTTGGTTTCGCTGGTTTGTTATTTCCGAAACGGTTTCTTTTCCAGCGAAAGTTTTCGCTGGTTTGATACACATCCTTCCGACAGCCGTCATAAATGTTTGTTATTGTTCACGTTTGGAAGCGATTTGTGGCAATCGAATTGCTTTAGGGTTTTTTCAAAACAAAAAGCATGAAAAAGTTCTGCATCAAGTGTTCAGCATTAAAATACATACTCAACAGGTGATGGTTCTTTTCAATGAAAAAAGCACGTTTCCATAAAGTTCTCGCAGCAGAAAAATACGGTGCAGTGAAGCTGGAGATGTATTTGTACTGCTGCATAGATGAGTGCACAAATTGTCGCAGGTGGCAGCAAGAATCGTAGGCGAGGAACTTGACCATGGCCGCGGAACAGTTTGTACTGTGGCAAGTAAGTACAACGAGGAACTTGACCATGGCCGCGGAACAGTTTGTGCTGTGGCAAGTAAGTACAACCTGGCTGGACTTTCTTTTAATTCTGCTTCCGTTACTGCGAAATCTTTTCTGACGATTGTTCCATCCGTAAACCTCCGTCAACCGGAATGGAACTTTAAGATTTTTAGGTCGGTAACCGGTCACGCGCTGGAAAAAAACAACATTTGTTCAAAACTGTGTCTTTCTTTACACCACCTAGACTTTTTTTTATAAAACTTTACATTCCATTTTTCAAAAATTGTCTATCATTTCGCAATCAATTCTAGCCTTATTAATAGCATAGCATAGCATTGGTGTCTACCCGTAGCTGCTACTTCGTTATTGACCGGGACCCCCAGAAATTGCTCCGTGGACCACAGATGAAAAGTAGGAACCAATCATCACCCCTTCGCAATTTTCAAAGGTCCCTATCATGCTGATCAATACCGACGCCGGCCACGACCAGTGGTAAGACACGGGGAAGTGGATGGGAATGTTAGTCCGATACTTGAGTGATGGGACCGCCAAATCGACTGCGTCTCCGACAAAGTATCACATGAGTTTTGAGGGGTTAGTAAGATGGGTATGAGGTCAGGATTCACTGTGGTAGGTGATGCGACCATAAGCAATTTGTTTATCGGTTGAAATTTAAAATCTTAGGCAGCCGGCTGCGGAAAGATACATAATTAATTATTTAAAAAAGTTTTTTTTATTATCGAACGCGTGCCAACCGAGCAGTAATGCTGTGGGATGGACTTATCAGTATGTCGTACTATTTGTACAATTTAGTTACCGAACGCAAAGAAACACCGCGTAAACAATTGTTATGAAATTAAAACAATAACTTAAACGATCTAAACCGGCGGCGTGCCTTCCGATCAACGATGATTAAAGAAGGACTTATGAAAAATAAAATATCAAATAAAAGGCTTCAAAAAACAGGATGCAAAGTAACTCCGAAGTCCCGCTACACAAAATCGAATCTTAACAGCGATACAACGATAATGGAAAAAATAGAATTGCAAAAACGAGCATGGCGTCCCCGTTGCCAGCGCACTAATGGTTTATCCTAAATGTCAGCGTGTCTATTATTATAAAAATTTATGCACAATTTACCCGACGCCGTGCCTTCTGATCGACGATGATATAGGAAGGGCTTTAAAATCACAATAAAATTAATGCACTCTTAGTTAAAGCACAAAAAACACCAATTACTGAAAAAATAACGCTCGAAACACGAATAATCTTGCAAGGCGTGCGCGCTGCTCCACTGTCCACAATTGACACACTAACTAAACGATCAAAAACGCGTATACTTAGGGTAATAATAAATAATGAAACGACGAAAATATTTAAAAGGAAAATTTATATTTATCGACCGATTTTTTTAATTTTACGCGGCTTTAAATATTTATTGAGCTGAAAAAAAGAAACAATAAACTCAACCACGCTCTCAAACACACATAAACCAATACGCTATTCTAGCCTGAACCATTAGATTTTCGACATAGATTTTTATCATAATCAAACTTCCAAAATAGCTAAGTACCCAAAATTGGTCTGAATTTCCAGTAATAGTAGAAAATCAATAATTACGGACAAGCGTGTCTACTGTTAAAGCATAGAGTTATCTACGTGCGCGTGTATTGCGTGTACGTACACGAAAAAAAAAGTGAGGTTAAATTTTGTACCGTCCAGCAAAACAAATGGCGTGCTAGTGTGCGTGAGAGCGGGCTTAGATAACTCTATAGCATGCCACTCAGTGGCACTCACACACACTCATCATCCATTCTTCTACACACACACTCACACATTCTTAAGACGTCATCAAGAAACGAGCTCACCCATGTATTACAGGCTGGCAACCGCTCGCTTTTCCGCATCTGCTACTGCAACATCAATATTGGGTGTAACCCAACCGCACCGCCCAGACGACGGCAGCGTTGAACAAATCCATTTGTCGTCGGGCCCGCTGCCTATGACGTCCGTGTGTCCAACTTCCGGTCTACACCAACCGTTTCTATTAGAAAGCACCAACACAATCAAACGATTTCCGTAAATTTCACAACAATTTCTTCTCCGAAACACACCCTTTCTTTCCGCTCCCCCTAGACACTCACAAACCCAAGCTCGACATAAAACGAGCTCACCCGATCGGCTCGTAGTAGGCCTCACAAACACTAATCCAGCCATAAATAATAAATAAATCCAATAAAACTAACTCTTGAATTCAACGTATTTTACACAAAACATTTAAATCAAATCCTTCCAAATACATAAGTAGATATATCCAGCATAACTCTTGACGCATTCATGCATATTCCGATTGGATTTCGCTCGGCCGATTTTCAAACACTAAAATCCAGAGAGCTTTTGAACGCATTTACTTTTCTGATCGGGTCACCACTGCGGGCGGCACTTCATTCGCACGCGTGCTTTCTTCTTGGGATGACAGCAGCTGATTTTCTTTTCTCTTTTCTTTCATGCGCTATCCCATGTAAACGATGTAAACGCCACCCGGTCGGAAAAAAATCTGGTAAATTTGAGTGTCTGGCGCAGGCGGACGTTTGTCGTGCAGTTCAGACACACTTGGCACATTTCTTTTAGCCAGGTTTTGCGTGACGCCCGACGAATCTGGCGAAAATCTGGCGGGATAACTCACAGCTGTCTGGCACAAAAACCAATCGGTTCAATCGGTTGAACCGTGCACGACCGGTTTGTTGCATATTCGCCAGAATTCTGGCAACATTCTTGGGCCAGTCGGGGGGAAAATCTGCCAGACGTCTTGCGCAGCTAAGTGCAGCGCCCAAGACAAAACGCCCGCCAGGCGCCCCCCTTTTCCGTCTGGGCACTAGCGCATCTTCCGTTACTCTCACTCTTCCTTCGTGTATTCCCCACCGACAGCGACACCGAAAAAGCTTTACAAAAAGCTTCAATTCAAACCACGTGACGTTTCTAAGGGACAAAGTGAAACTGAAAAACACAAGCGAGCAAAAACAAAACAAAGATTCCTTCCATGATTCGACGAATTCAAAAGCGAATATTTGATTCTAATTTTCGATATTCCGGCTGAACTCCATAATATTCCGACTCAAAACTTCAAAAACTATTATTTACTACAGATTACAAAACCAATGAGCGATTATTCACACTTATTTTCACGATTTGCCGCGGAGCCTCTTCACGACCGACCCGATCCGACCAGTGCTGCCAACCCCTCCAATCAATTCTAGCCTTATTAATGTGGAAATACATAACGTCTGCAATGTGAACAGCTTACCTTAGCTTAGGTAAAACATTATTAAATAAGATTCCCAAAAATTGAACTTTTTGCCTTAGGGAGCGTTCTTTTATTACGTAACGCAGTAGGGGGGGAGGGGGGGTCGGAGGCCGTGTTACGCTCCATACAATTTTTTTAAAATTTGTATGGAAATTTTGTTACGAGGGGGGGGGGGAGGGGGTCTAAAAGTCCGATTTTTCGCGTTACGTAATAAAAGAACGCTCCCTTAAAACTGACAAAGCAACTTCTATCAACTACCCAGACGGAAAAGAAGGGCGCCTGGCGGGCGTTTTGTCTTGGGCGCTGCACTTACCCTGACTGAAAAGTCCGTCGGACGTCCGTCGTTTGTCGTCCGTGCAACCGTACGACGTCGCACGACAATGTCGTGCGACATTCGCACGAATGTCATACGTTTTTGCACCAAAATGTCGTATTTGTCGTGCGATCGATCATCGAAATTGTTCGACATTGTCGTACGACATTCGACCGACGTCGCACGGTTTTGTTATTTAGGTTGTCGTGCCTTTGTCGTGTGCTGTTTTTTCAGGTTTTTAGGTTATGTTGCAGTTAAAAAATAGATGATTGTTTATTTTTAATTTATTTTATTTTTTCATGTAATTTGCACATTTCCCCACAGTAAAAAATCAATTATTTCATTATAATTGTTGTGTCGCGGATCTTCACGTACATCTTGGTGTCGTCTTCCGGTTGGTCTTCCAGATCTCCTCGTCGCTCGGCATCTTGGCCGGATTTTTTTGGCGTTGTCTTCCGGGTCCGGATTTTGTCAGCCATCTTTTCGAGCCGACGCCAGCGTGCGGGGAAGCATCTTGATCAAGAAGGACTATTGCTCCTCGACTAGCCGCAGATACGGCGGGGTGCGGCGCCACCGTTTATGTCCCATGGATTGATGGCCACCGGAGTACGGGACAACGTTTACGAACTTCTGGAGCAGGTGTTTTTGCGGTCGTTACAGCTTCCGTTCAACAAGCTGCGTGGAACAACACGGAGACGCTGGGTTGTTAGCAGGATCAGATTGGAATATGTTTGGTTACCTGAAAAAAGATAACGTCATTCGGCTGAATAATCATATCCAAATCATATCTAGAGTTTTGTTGTTGAAACAAAGGGAATCTCATGACAGATATCATACTCAAAAAATCTGTGAAAATTCATAAAATAATTAATTGTGGAATATTCAAAAGTTTAACTTTCAATGTAAAATTTTGAAAACAAATTAATTAAAAAAGTAGTTAATTAAACCTTATTTTATTCAGAAAATAAAGATTAAAACAAATTTAAGACAACAAAATATTCTAACATTTTAAATTTCAAATTAAAAATCAACATTTACGCAAGTTTAATGAAGAAACCCCACCTGGACCTGTTTAAATATTTTTGATTTTTTAAATTAAAATGCATGTGTTTCTGAAGACTTGGGGTCTTCATGCTTTGAAGAAGCTAAGAACTTAAAAGACTTTAAATAATTTTAAAATGTTCGAATGTTTAAATTAATCGTAAAAATTCAAAATATCTGAATAATTTAAAAATGAAATTTAATGTTTGATATTTTGAAATTTACAAATATCAAGAATTAAAAGAATACACTCAAAACCCGATGGCTTGACACAAACTGTTGTCAAACGAAAGGGGTCACTTTTAGTTTGACACCCATTTTACAAACGAAAAAGTGACCAACCACCGGGGCTGAGTGTAATACAACATAATAATTTAAGAGATTAAAAATTGTAGAACCTAAGAATTCAAAATTATTAAAAAAAATTTTAGAATTTAGAGTTTTAGAACTTTAAAATTCTAAAATTCTAAAATTCTAAAATTCTAAAATTCTAAAATTCTAAAATTCTAAAATTCTAAAATTCTAAAATTCTAAAATTCTAAAATTCTAAAATTCTAAAATTCTAAAATTCTAAAATTCTAAAATTTTAGAATTTTAGAATTTTAGAATTTTAGAATTTTAGAATTTTAGAATTTTAGAATTTTAGAATTTTAGAATTTTAGAATTTTAGAATTTTAGAATTTTAGAATTTTAGAATTTTAGAATTTTAGAATTTTAGAATTTTAGAATTTTAGAATTTTAGAATTTTAGAATTTTAGAATTTTAGAATTTTAGAATTTTAGAATTTTAGAATTTTAGAATTTTAGAATTTTAGAATTTTAGAATTTTAGAATTTTAGAATTTTAGAATTTTAGAATTTTAATTTTAGAATTTTAGAATTTTAGAATTTTAGAATTTTAGAATTTTAGAATTTTAGAATTTTAGAATTTTAGAATTTTAGAATTTTAGAATTTTAGAATTTTAGAATTTTAGAATTTTAGAATTTTAGAATTTTAGAATTTTAGAATTTTAGAATTTTAGAATTTTAGAATTTTAGAATTTTAGAATTTTAGAATTTTAGAATTTTAGAATTTTAGAATTTTAGAATTTTAGAATTTTAGAATTTTAGAATTTAGAATTTTAGAATTTTAGAATTTTAGAATTTTAGAATTTTAGAATTTTAGAATTTTAGAATTTTAGAATTTTAGAATTTTAATTTTAGAATTTTAGAATTTTAGAATTTTAGAATTTTAGAATTTTAGAATTTTAGAATTTTAGAATTTTAGAATTTTAGAATTTTAGAATTTTAGAATTTTAGAATTTTAGAATTTTAGAATTTTAGAATTTTAGAATTTTAGAATTTTAGAATTTTAGAATTTTAGAATTTTAGAATTTTAGAATTTTAGAATTTTAGAATTTTAGAATTTTAGAATTTTAGAATTTTAGAATTTTAGAATTTTAGAATTTTAGAATTTTAGAATTATTTTAGAATTTTATTCTAAGTGTTTGAAATAAAAAAGATATTGCTTTTACCTTTTGTAATCTGCATTTTTTCAATTTGTTATAATTTTATCATAAATTTTTTTCATTTAAAAAATATTTTTGTAAACCTTTAAAAATAATTAATTTTTTTGTAATCTGCTTTGTTTTCAACCTTTTTATTTAAATTAATTTTATTTTTCGGTAAAAAATATAAAAAAACTGTAAAATATTAGAGAATTCAGGATGTTGGTAGTTTTTAAATATTGCAACTCATCATCAAGATGTTCCTGGCGGAGCACTTACACCATTCCAAAATCCGTTTTTTCAATGTTAACTACTTTTAGGTAATAAAAACTGTACAAAAGTTCTGGGCCTTGAAGGGTTAAATCAGAGATACTAAAAATTTCCTTAAGGAGTTAATTTTTGATTAGTCAAATGTTAGAGTTTTTATTATACAATTCTGAAGTCCAATAATCATAACACCCAATATTAGCCCTCATACTTCCGGTCTTCCAAGCTCACTCCCGATACTTTGAAATGCGCCTCTTCCATCATTTCAATGACTTGAAGCAACAGTTCTATTGATTAAAAATCCGGTGGATCAGAAACACCGCCACGAGATGATTATTCTGTACCCTTTTTCTCTTACCTTGGGTAGAACTTTTGACATTCGGTGATTCATCCTCCTCCTCCTTTGGAATGAACCATATCCTCCATAAGCTCGGTTCCTCCCGGTCCTGTCTTCCGCCACGAAGATCTGGCCCGCCGGATTCATGCGTCTCGTCCTCCTCCTCCACCGCCACGAAGACAGAATTCTGAATATCTGGAACATAAGAAACTATAATTTGGCCACTTGCCCACTCCGGCCGGAACTTTCCGACAGAAAAAGAAGCACAACTTACCGGTCAAAATCCTTCCGAAGCCCAACATCAACAATAACTGGTTCGATTCGGTTGCATTCAAGTCCAAACAAGACAAACTGAAGAGAACTGTCAAACTGTTTGCGTCGACGAAAATCGTGACGTCGAATTGAAGGGAAATCGATGGAAAAAACAATGTCGGGCATGTCGAGTGTTTGTCGTCCTTTCGACCAATCGATATCGAAACGGTAAAACCAAAACCGCGCGACAGCTTGTACGACGTGCGACATTTTTCAAACAGGGCTGGCACAAAAACCAATCGGTTCAATCGGTTGAACCGCCCTGTTTGAAAAATGTCGCACGTCGTACGAGTTGTCGCACGGTTTTGATTTTACCGTTTCGATATCGATTGGTCGAAAGGACGACAAACGTACGACAAACACTCGACATGCCCGACGTTGTTTTTTCCATCGATTTACCTTCAATTCGACGTCGATTATCGTCGACGCAAACAGTTTGACAGTTCTCTTCAGTTGAACTTGTTCGGACTTGATTGCAACCGAGTCGAACAAATTGTTGTTGGTTTTAGGCTTTGGGAGGATTTTGGCCAGTTTAAAGGTAAGTTGTGTTCTAGATTGAATTACTTTTTCTGCCGGAAAGTTCCGGCCGGAGTGGGCGACAACCGAATCAAATTGTCTTGTATTCCAGATTGCGGTCTTCGTGGCGGTATAGGAGGAACAGGAGGACGGGAAATATGGATTACTCGGCGAGCCATTCCGGAAGACGGGACGGGAAGGAACCAGTTTGCGATCGAGGAAGCCGTTAGTGTTTGGTGTTTTACTTTCCGCGGGAGGTTGCCTCCATATCTAATGGAACTGGTGAGTCATGTTTTAGAAACGATGGAGGAGGTGTGCTGGGAGTGCGATTGGACGATCGAAATTAAAAATTAGATGAACATCACAAATTCTTAACTTTTTAATCCAATAATGCTTAAAAAACTTCAACGCTGATTTGATTTGATAATTGTAAAATTAAATTATAAAGTTTTTCATTATTAATTTAAAATTCTAGCATTCCAGAACTTAAGAATGCAAGAAATTGAAAATTCTAAATTTATTTAATTTCTTGATATTGTGCAAATTGTTAATATTCTTAAATTATACAATTCATTAATTTAAAATTCTCAAAGTCTTCAAATATTAAAAAAAATTAAACTCTAAAATATGAAAATTTTAAAATTGACAATAATTTAAATATTAAAATTCCCCTTATTCTTAAATACAAAATTTTTCAATTCATAAATACTAAAAATCCAACATTATAAAGTTCATAAATTCCCAAAACGTTAGTCGCACGAGTTGAAATTTTGAATTCTAAAATTCTAAAAATTATATGTTCTAAAATTCCAAAATTGTAAATTCTAAATATGCTAAAATTCAAATAATTTATATTTTTGAATAAAAATTATCAAAAATTCTATTTGTTATAAATTCTACGCATTTTAAAAATTAGTAAGTTTCTTAAAATTCTAAAAATTAAAAAAATCTCTTTTTTTTGCACATCTTAAATTTTTGATAATTTTAAATAAAACAAATTTAAAAAATTCTAAAAATTAAAAAAAAATACAAAAATTTTACAAAATATATTTTTTAAATTTTAAAAATGTTAAAGTTTTTATTTCTTTTAAATATTTTAAACTTTTAAAAATTCTTTTAAAAAAATCTAAAAATTCTTAAATTTTAAAATTGGAAAAAATCTAAATGAGCATGAGCATGAGCATGAGAGATCACCCATGGTTGCCCCTCCGTTGCTGAACAGAACCGTAATATCCTTTCAGCACTACTGATTATAGGCTTCGACGATCTAGTGGTGTTTCCCTTATCAACAGCATGTATGAATGCGCTGAAAAGATAAAACACCATGATTGCTAAAGCTAGATCAGTTGCGAATAGGTAACAGTCATTGGCCACCAACGGCGCCCGCCATGTCAGTTTGTAGACCTCGATTTTAAGGGACGGGAATGTTAGTTAGCGCAGGTTGCTACTAGGGCAGCTGATTTACTCTGTGCTTACACCCCACGAGCGCCAGGAACCTGAAAACTTGTTAGTAGGATAGGGTGTTTGGTCAGGATTCATCATAGAAGATGATGATGCGACCCAAAATCATAGTGTTTGTTAAAAGATGTTATATATTATTCTCAAGGCAAACAATCGGATGCTGCGGATGAGACATTTCCCGTTTATCGGTTGTTAAATTTTAAATGAAATGGTCTAGTCTTAGACAGCCGGCTGTGGAAAGATAGAACAAAAATCATTTGTAATTAAAGAATGAAGGATTAAACAATGTAACTTTTAACTTGAGATGATTTTACGAGTTTTAAATGATTGATGTTCAGTGAGGTACTGATTAACGGTGCGAACGACGAGTTTCGATGTGTATCGAGCTGAAATGGTATGATAGGGTGTTGATAGGGTCAAATCAAACTGGCTAGCTGTCATCGGGAGAGCCAAAGCCAGCCGCACCTTCACACGCACGCGAGAAAAACGAAAAACACACCGACGGCGGACGCGAAAATTCTTACGACCCTACGGAAAGGAATCGCAAATCTGACTGGCTCAACTGTCATCGGGACAGCCAAAGCCAGCCGCACCTTCACACGCACACACGCACGCCAAAAACGAAAAACACACCGACGGCGGACGCGAAAATTCTACGACCCTACGGAAAGGAATCGCAAATCTGACTGGCTCAACTGTCATCGAGACAGCCAAAGCCAGCCGCACCTTCACACGCACACACGCACGCCAAAAAACGGAAAAACACACCGACGGCGGACGCGAAAATTTTACGACCCTACGAAAAGGAATCGCAAATCTGACTGGCTCAACTGTCATCGGGACAGCCATAGCCAGCCGCACCTTCACACGCACACACGCACGCGAGAAAAACGAAAAACACACCGACGGCGGACGCGAAAATTCTTACGACCCTACGGAAAGGAATCGCAAATCTGACTGGCTCAACTGTCATCGGGACAGCCAAAGCCAGCCGCACCTTCACACGCACACACGCACGCCAAAAACGAAACACACCGACGGCGGACGCGAAAATTCTACGACCCTACGAAAAGGAATCGCAAATCTGACTGGCTCAACTGTCATCGGGACAGCCAAAGCCAGCCGCACCTTCACACGCACACACGCACGCGAGAAAAACGAAAAACACACCGACGGCGGACGCGAAAATTCTTACGACCCTACGGAAAGGAATCGCAAATCTGACTGGCTCAACTGTCATCGAGACAGCCAAAGCCAGCCGCACCTTCACACGCACACACGCACGCCAAAAAACGGAAAAACACACCGACGGCGGACGCGAAAATTTTACGACCCTACGAAAAGGAATCGCAAATCTGACTGGCTCAACTGTCATCGGGACAGCCAAAGCCAGCCGCACCTTCACACGCACACACGCACGCGAGAAAAACGAAAAACACACCGACGGCGGACGCGAAAATTCTTACGACCCTACGGAAAGGAATCGCAAATCTGACTGGCTCAACTGTCATCGGGACAGCCAAAGCCAGCCGCACCTTCACACGCACACACGCACGCCAAAAAAACGAAACACACCGACGGCGGACGCGAAAATTCTACGACCCTACGAAAAGGAATCGCAAATCTGACTGGCTCAACTGTCATCGGGACAGCCAAAGCCAGCCGCACCTTCACACGCACACACGCACGCGAGAAAAACGAAAAACACACCGACGGCGGACGCGAAAATTCTTACGACCCTACGGAAAGGAATCGCAAATCTGACTGGCTCAACTGTCATCGAGACAGCCAAAGCCAGCCGCACCTTCACACGCACACACGCACTCCAAAAAACGGAAAAACACACCGACGGCGGACGCGAAAATTTTACGACCCTACGAAAAGGAATCGCAAATCTGACTGGCTCAACTGTCATCGGGACAGCCAAAGCCAGCCGCACCTTCACACGCACACACGCACGCGAGAAAAACGAAAAACACACCGACGGCGGACGCGAAAATTCTTACGACCCTACGGAAAGGAATCGCAAATCTGACTCTTTAAAATTGGAAAAAATCTAAAATCTATTAACTTTTGAAATTTTTCAAGGACTTTACAATGTAGAAATAAAAAAAAATGGTCTAATGAAAAATAGGAGTTGAAAATATCACGAATTGAAGTAAATGATTTTGGTATTGAGGTACTCTCCAATTTTAATATTCAGAAAATTAGAATTTTAGAATTTCAGAATTTTAGAATTTTAGAATTTTAGAATTATAGAATTATAGAATTTTAGAATTTTAGAATTTAGAATTTTAGAATTTTAGAATTTTAGAATTTTAGAATTTTAGAATTTTAGAATTTTAGAATTTTAGAATTTTAGAATTTTAGAATTTTAGAATTTTAGAATTTTAGAATTTTAGAATTTTAGAATTTTAGAATTTTTTGAATTTTAGAATTTTAGAATTTTAGAATTTTAGAATTTTAGAATTTTAGAATTTTAGAATTTTAGAATTTTAAATTTTAGAATTTTAGAATTTTAGAATTTTAGAATTTTAGAATTTTAGAATTTTAGAATTTTAGAATTTTAGAATTTTAGAATTTTAGAATTTTAGAATTTTAGAATTTTAGAATTTTAGAATTTTAGAATTTTAGAATTTTAGAATTTTAGAATTTTAGAATTTTAGAATTTTAGAATTTTAGAATTTTAGAATTTTAGAATTTTAGAATTTTAGAATTTTAGAATTTTAGAATTTTAGAATTTTAGAATTTTAGAATTTTAGAATTTTAGAATTTTAGAATTTTAGAATTTTAGAATTTTAGAATTTTAGAATTTTAGAATTTTAGAATTTTAGAATTTTAGAATTTTAGAATTTTAGAATTTTAGAATTTGATGATGAGATGATGATGCTGAAATTTGTAAACGTTTGATCATTAAATATTTTTAGAATTCTCAAATTTGGCACAATTTTTAAATGATAATAATATTGTCGGATTTTTTAATTATTTGCAGTACTTTGAGTTTTATACGTTTTTAAATTTAAATTTTTAAGATGTCTTCAATTAGAATTCTTTTTAAAAAACCAATGCGCTATGGGTTTTCTATGTACATAGGACATTTTGTATAAGTAAGCGAGAATAAATAAATTTAGTTTTTCTTTCATAGATACAAAATATTTGAATATTTGAAATTGTATTGTTTTAAAATTTTATTATTACTATTATTGAATTCTGAATTTAATTTATAAATTCTTGCCAATTGTTGATTGATGTTATATTTTTTCAGGCAACAAACATATTCTGGTCTGATCCTGCCGGAAACCATGCGTCCCCGTGTGGTCCCGCGTGGCTTCCGTAGAACCCAAGGAAGCAGCCTCTCGTACTCCGGTAAACATCAATCCGTCGGAGGTTTAAGATCGTCGCCAAGGTGTCGCATCCGGGTTTTCATCAGCGCGTCGAGGAGCAAAAGTCCAAAACGGCCAAGATGCTGCCACGGCCGCCTCCAACATCCAAGCCGGAAGCTGCGGTCAAGGCCAATCCCGAAGGAAGCCAAGTTGGAGAAGAATCGGCGATCCGCAAGTGAAATTAAGTGAACAAGTAAATATTTTTGTGAAATTTTGACAGTTGAAATAAAAAAAAACAATAAAAACAAAACAACAGTTTTTTCAACTGCAACATAACCTAAAAATCCGAAATGACAGCACACGACAATAGCACGACATTCTAAATAACAAAACCGTGCGACGTCGGTCGAATGTCGTACGACAATGTCGTACAATTTCGATCATCGATCGCACGACAAATACGACATTTTGGTGCAAAAACGTATGACATTCGCGCGAAAGTCGCACGACATTATCGTGCGACGTCGTACAGTTGCACGGACGACAAACGACGGACGTCTGACGGACTTTTCAGTCAGGGCGTGCACGACCGGTTTGTTGCATATTCGCCAGAATTCTGGCAACATTCTTGGGCCAGTCGGGGGCATGGCTTTCTACCTAAGGTACTCGCGATTGAGTGTGTAGTAGTGCGGTTGTCAAAATCGATATCTCTGACTCTCTCACTCCACTGACACTGACTTTGTTTATGTTTTGGTTTTCCGGGCACGGTCCATTGTTCGTTTGTTATTGTTTTGGTTTTAGTGGCACGGAGTCATGCACTCACACTAATGCAAAGCAAGATCGCGAGTACCTATGATATACAGCCTTGAGTCGGGGGGAAAATCTGCCAGACGTCTTGCGCAGCTACCCTGTTTGAAAAATGTCGCACGTCGTACGAGTTGTCGCACGGTTTTGATTTTACCGTTTCGATATCGATTGGTCGAAAGGACAACAAACGCACGACAAACACTCGACATGCGCGACATTGTTTTTTTCCATCGATTTTCCTTAATTTCGACGTCACGATTTTCGTCGACGCAAACAGTTTGACAGTTCTCTTCAGCTGATCTTGTTTGGACTTGATTTCAACCAAATTGAACCAGTTGTCGTTGCTGTTGGGCTACTGGAGGATTTTGACCGATTGACAGGTAAGTTGTGTTACTTTTCCGGAAAGTTTCGGCTGGAGTGGCGAACGGCCAAATCATAGTCTTATGTTCTGGATTTCCAGATTTCGGTTGTCGTGGCTGTGAAGGACGAAGACGGTGGGCCATGTTCCGGTATCGGGAAGAATCGGTCTGCGATTGAGAAAGCGGATTGGTGTTTTGCTTTCCGCGGAAGTTGCATTCCCAAAGGAGAAGGAGTTTCCGAGTGTTGAATGTGACGGAAACAGAAGGAGGGAGACGGAACATTCAAGCTCGGGAGTCAATCACTGTTCCGCTTGAATAAAAAGGTGGAGGAGGACGAAATAATAAACTCCCGCGACGTTTCTAAACAGCCAGAATTTGTTAATGGAACCGGTGAGTAGTGTTTTGGATGAGGTGTATTGGGAGTGCGTTTGTATGACGCAAAACAAAACATAAACATAATTCGACGAAGAAAAATATTCAATTTGAAATTGCACAATTTTGTATTTAAGATTTTTTCATTTAATAATTCTTAAAATTTCAAAATTCTTAACTTAACTTCTGAAATCCTAATTTCAAAAATTCTAAAAAGATTAAGTTTTTTTAAAGTTTGGAGGGTAAATGATGTATTTAAAATTTTAAAATCCAAACATAAATAAATATATAACTCTTTCGTTCTGAAATAAAAAACTAAAAATTCTTAAAATTCCAAAATTCTTAACTTCTGAAATCCTAAATTTAAAAAAAATCGAAGGTTCTAAAATTCCTAAAACTATCAATCTAAAATTCCATAAATTTTTATTTTTAATTCAAAAAAAAATATAAAAATTTTAAGTTTAAAAATTCCAACATTCTTAAATTTTTAAATTTACACAATTCCTGGCTTCTTTTAAAATTCTTCAAATTGCATAATTTAAAAAACCATTGAATCTTGAAATGAGAAAATTCAAGGTTATTTATAATCTTGAGAATTTGAAAAAAAATAATGTTCCTAGTTTTAATAAAATTCTCAAGATAACATAAAATGCTAAAACTCTAGACTACTATCATAAACATAAACTACAAACATAATAAAATTCTTAAATTCCTACATTTATAGATTCTAAAATTGTGAAATTTTCGGCTTAACAGAACTCTTAAAATCTAGTATTTGAAAATCCTAAAAACAAGTGCTTACATTCTGATATTCTGGAAAATTGTAATTTAATTCTTCAAGTTTTAATATTCCAAATAATTTAGAAGTTTTAAAATTCCTGAAAGTCTTAATACTTTCAAATTTTTTCGTTTTAATATTTTAATATTATAACATTTTAAAATTTCTGATTCCTAATATCTTGAGGTTTGTAATTCTAAAAAATACAATAATAAACTAGATAATAAGTTTTTAAAATTATCTATTTTTATGTTTTACAATTTTGTGATTTCAACTATTTGGGGTTTTTTTTTTATAAATATTATTTATGAACTTTGATATTAACTTTGGAAAATATTTGCAACGGCATTTTGAAAATATTTATTTTTGTCATTGGATATATCAGAACCTCACTGCTACCCACAATAAAATCAAACATAACATGTTTAATTTTTTTAAACCCAAAAATTCTAAAGAAAGTCAGCTTTAAAATTTCAAAACATGAATCTTTCTTTCTCAAAATTTTGAAATGCAAAATATTTATAAAACACGTCATGTCTTAATATTTTCAAATTCTTGAATCCTGCAATTTTTTTTTTAAATTATTTTATTCGTTCCAGCTCTGTACAAACAGTTTCCAGAGTGCTTTTTGCTGGACGTGGACCAGCAAGAGGAAAAGGACAATGAAAATGCGTTGGTGGTGTTGGACTTCTAGCGGAATCTCAAAAGTGCAATTATCAAAACTCAGTCTTCTTCCTGGAGATACTTTCGGCCGAGAACATCCACCGGGTGAAGGCGATCGAGGTGGACAAACTTCCCACGGGGCAGCACTCGAACATTGGAAGGGTAGACAAGCAGAACCATTCCAAAAGTGGTTGGCCATCGTCGGACCAAAAGGAGTCGGTTTGTATTTCCTTCTTGTGCAACGGCCAATCCGTCACTAAGCGAAATTAAGAAAAGTATGGCTGCAGTGATAGTGAATATTTCAAAAACAAAGTGCCAGGAGAGTGCAAACTAATACAAATGAATAAAAATAATGAAAAACATAAACAAAGTGAATTTTATTTTGAAAATAACCTCAAAATACCAAAATGACAGCACACGACAAAGGCACGACATCCTAAATAACAAAACCGTGCGACGTCGGTCGAATGTCGTACGACAATGTCGTACAATTTCGATCATCGATCGCACGACAAATACGACATTTTGGTGCAAAAACGTATGACATTCGCGCGAAAGTCGCACGACATTATCGTGCGACGTCGTACAGTTGCACGGACGACAAACGACGGACGTCTGACGGACTTTTCAGTCAGGGCGTGCACGACCGGTTTGTTGCATATTCGCCAGAATTCTGGCAACATTCTTGGGCCAGTCGGGGGGAAAATCTGCCAGACGTCTTGCGCAGCTAAGTGCAGCGCCCAAGACAAAACGCCCGCCAGGCGCCCTTCTTTTCCGTCTGGGTAGTTGATAGAAGTTGCTTTGTCAGTTTTAAGGCAAAAAGTTCAATTTTTGGGAATCTTATTTAATAATGTTTTACCTAAGCTAAGGTAAGCTGTTCACATTGCAGACGTTATGTATTTCCACATTAATAAGGCTAGAATTGATTGGAGGGTTGGCAGCACTGGTCGGATCGGGTCGGTCGTGAAGAGGCTCCGCGGCAAATCGTGAAAATAAGTGTGAATAATCGCTCATTGGTTTTGTAATCTGTAGTAAATAATAGTTTTGAAGTTTTGAGTCGGAATATTATGGAGTTCAGCCGGAATATCGAAAATTAGAATCAAATATTCGCTTTTGAATTCGTCGAATCATGGAAGGAATCTTTGTTTTGTTTTTGCTCGCTTGTGTTTTTCAGTTTCACTTTGTCCCTTAGAAACGTCACGTGGTTTGAATTGAAGCTTTTTGTAAAGCTTTTTCGGTGTCGCTGTCGGTGGGGAATACACGAAGGAAGAGTGAGAGTAACGGAAGATGCGCTAGTGCCCAGACGGAAAAGGGGGGCGCCTGGCGGGCGTTTTGTCTTGGGCGCTGCACTTAGCTGCGCAAGACGTCTGGCAGATTTTCCCCCCGACTGGCCCAAGAATGTTGCCAGAATTCTGGCGAATATGCAACAAACCGGTCGTGCACGGTTCAACCGATTGAACCGATTGGTTTTTGTGCCAGACAGCTGTGAGTTATCCCGCCAGATTTTCGCCAGATTCGTCGGGCGTCACGCAAAACCTGGCTAAAAGAAATGTGCCAAGTGTGTCTGAACTGCACGACAAACGTCCGCCTGCGCCAGACACTCAAATTTACCAGATTTTTTTCCGACCGGGTACGTTTGATAAATAAATATTTGACATATATGTGACACAATGTAAACAGAAATTTGATTACCTCACTTAACTTAAATTTAAGTTGTTTTATAGCCATAAAATTCGAGCAGAATTTCGTATAACAGTTTGTTTTTCTTGTAGTCTTTATTCCAACCACTCGTGATTTCAACTGTTTTACAGCTTTTTGCTTGTAATTTTTCAAATGATCCGTTATTAAGTAATAAAATAACGCTCCCTACACAGAAAAAAAAATGTAAATGTACACAACATGTAAACAGTGTTTCATATGGAAATTCATAAAATGTAAAATTTAAATACGATGTAAACGGCCAAATTTCAATTTACATGAAATTTGGATGTCATGTAAATTTTAATTCGATGTAATTTTCGAATCTCATGAAAATTTACATTTTTATACGAGTCTTGACAATAACAAAATTAAAAAATTTCGTGTAAAGAATACTATCGATGTAAAAGTTGCGTCATGTAATTGATAAAGCGTGTAAATTTTAATAGACATTCTTAATGACGTTTGCTGTTCATAATTGTTGTTTGGTGCGAAGCGAGCGGAAGTGTAAGATTTGCTAAATAGTAATGTTTAAATCGTTTTTAAATTATTAAGCCTTTGTTTATGCAACTCGCGTCCAAAAAACATCGTCACAGCAAAGAAGCCCCTCGGGGGCGTAGTGGCCCGCGACCGTGAGCCGCTACCCACATTTACTCAGTGCGGACGTTACGCATCGGCGGCCGTTACTGATCGTGTGGTCCGCCCTAGAACCGCCCTGGCGGGCCGAGGGCGAGCCGCCTGGGCGGTTGAAATTTGACATTTGAAATTTTTCAATTTCGTCCGCCCTCCATCCGCCTTGGCGTGCCATGGGCGCATCGCCTGGGCGGTTCAAACTGATCGCTGAAATGTTTCAATATCGTTCGCCCTCAATCTCCGCGGCGAGCCAAAGGCTGATTGCCGTGGCGGTTTGCATCTGAAGGAATTTATCTCGAATTTGACATTTCAGTCAGTTTTCAACGAGCTTCGGTGGGTGTTGTTATTTAATCGGCGGCTGCTGATTTTCGTGGTTAAGTTTGTGTTGGGAGAAGTGTTGTGTTGTTTAGATTGTTTACTTATGTAAACAAACAGTTGAAAGTGCGTTTGAAATAGTGATTGAAGGTTGTTTTGCAAGAATCGTTATTGTTGGTGTAATTTATGTGACACCCTTATAAATATTGTTGGCAGATGTGCAATCATTTGGAATACTTAGAATTTGATATGTTTCATTGTTGTTATGATTTGATTTGTTCTTTTTGTATGTTTGTATGGAAATTTGGTGTACATTTTGGTAAAAAGTATATCTTTCCCAGGGAAACCTCTTGAAGGGTATCGAGGTGGCATTTACAAAGCGGATTTTGTGCCAATGTTTACTCAATTAATGTTAATGTTTTTTTTTTTGTGTGAATGTTAACACTCCAAAAGTTGCGGGTTCAGTGCCAGCAGTGGAGGCAATTAGTGGTGCAGCAGCGATTTTTGTCTTTCATTTGCTTGACGTTTTTTAGGTGTGCATGATGCAGGACGTGGGTAAGAAGTAATTTCAATTATTTTCAATTATCAGTTCAGCGGCAACAATATCATTTAAAATTGTGTTTAATTTTTTTTACAGCTTCCTGGATCATTTATAAATGAACTGCTTATATGTATTTATCTATTCTTCATTTGATTTATTTGAATGTTTATATCATTCCTATTCCTTGTCCTTTTTTCTACCATTCCTCCATACCATATATTATCAAATTTCATGAACTAACGACAGTTACTGAAATAGCAATGGAACCATCTGAAGAATTTTACTTTAAAATATAATTATCTTTCTTCCAGCTTCCGGAAATCTTCTTCAATTTTAATGCCTACATTTATCTATTCACTAGATGATTTATTTAAATGTTTATATCTTTCCTTATCCTATTCCTTTTCTTTCAGCAATGGGACCATCTGGAGCATTTGTCTTTTTAATTATAGTTGTTTGTTTTGCAGCTTCCCGGAATCATCTTTAAAATTACTGCTTTTTGTATTTATCTTTCCACTGTAAGATTTATTTTTAATATTCATATCTACCATTTCTCCATACAATATATGATCAAATTGAATGACAAGTATCTTGGCCACCACAGCCGGAACAGTGAAAAACCAGGATTGTTGTAGATAGGACGGAAAATAAGTTTTATTTCGACTGTTCTTTAGCGAGAGTAAACACACAGTGAGCTCAGTTCATCTGCTTGCGTCAAACCCAATCAACTGCCAGAAAAAAGTACCCGTCACAGAAAATGCCTTACTCTTGCCCACTGCTCTACCTGTCAACACTCCTCCACAAGAGTACAGCAACCTAACCTCTAAGGCTTTACTCAATTGAGCTTGTACAATTTCCCCACCTTCTCTGCTACTAACATCACTTTACCATCTTTCACTACGCAACAATCGTTCTTTCGGAAAACAACTTCAAATCTTTTAGCTACAATCGCGGACACTGACACTAGATTCACCGTAAGTCCGGGAACATACTTCACATCCACCAGCTTAACTCCTCTTGCGTAGCCATTGCCATTCCGTGTGCGTAGATTGACCTCTCCTTTGCCAGCTGACTGCAACACTTGGCCGTCCGCAAACTTTACGCATGTAATCGGTGTTAGTTTAGCTTGATCCAAAAGATCTCCACGACCAGTCATATGCACAGAAGCTCCTGAATCCAGATACCAATCCTCCGTTGTCTCCTCCTGTATCGCCGCCAAGCATATCTCTCCTGAAAAAGATCCACTCTCCTCCTCCACAGTAGCAGACAATGCTCTGTTCTGCTTCCCGCCAGACTTCGATCGTTCGTCTTCAGCTCGTACTTTCTTCAGCAAGTCACAATCTCGCATCAGGTGGTCGGGACTGCTACACGCGTAACACAGCCGGCTCGGTCCAGTGTACCGCTTGTCCTTCGCAGCACTTCGAACTACCATGGCCTTCTCCGACTCCGTCTCGATTTTGTTCTTCCGGCGGTCGTACTCCTCCATAAGCTTCGTCTTTACAAACATCATCGAAAGAACTTCCATCCGACCATGAATCGACGACACGGTGCTGTCGAACGAATCGGGCAAATTTGCCAAGACAAAACAAGCCTTGAGATCCTCGTCCATTCGAATGCCAACGTTACCCATTTTCTCGAAAAGCTCCTCCATGTTCAGCAAAAACTCCCGAACGTCACCTCCTTCAGCTAGCTCCATCTTCGAAAGCCGTTTGATCAGCGCCACCTTCCCGACCGAAGAATCCTTCACAAAGTATTTCCGCAGCATTTCCCAAGCTTCCTTCGCCGTAGCAGCTTCCTCAATCTCCCTCTGCAGCGCATCATCCACCAGGTGGCCGATGGTTTGCAGTGCCAGATCGTCTTTGGCCGCCCACTCGGGAGATTTCTTCACCTCTGCCTTCGCATCGCCGACAACATAGCTCCAGAGTCCCTCCCGCGTCAAAAACTGTCTCGCGCGCCGCTTCCAGGTTTCATAATTGTCGTAACTCAACCTCGTGAACCCGAATTTCGCACCTTCCATCCTTCCGGCAACTTCCTTCGTAAACTTCCAGCAATTTCCTTCGTCACCAAGCTCCACACTAAATCCTCCTTCTTCTACAACTTCCTGTCGCCTGGGCCCATAACCTCTTGGCCACCACAGCCAGAACAGTGAAAAAAACCAGGATTGTTGTAGATAGGACGGAAAATAAGTTTTATTTCGACTGTTCTTTAGCGAGAGTAAACACACAGTGAGCTCAGTTCATGTGCTTGCGTCAAACCCAATCAACTGCCAGAAAAAAAGTACCCGTCACAGAAAATGCCTTACTCTTGCCCACTGCTCTACCTGTCAACAAAGTAAGAACATGGGGTGTAATCTACTAGGATACTTTCTTCGGATTAGCTGCGCTTGTGTTTGATTAGATTAGAGTATGAATTGTTAACATTCAATGCGTTGCCTGTTTATATGTAATTACCAATAATACATGAACATTTTAAATAATTTAGTTTTTAAGAATTAGTTAAAGAATTGTTTTTATTTGCAGGAAATGGAAAATCTTCGCAACAAGTTTGCTTATCAATATATTATTTTGTTTCTTTATTTTTTTCATCATTTCACCTCAGTGAACTAACAACGCACGTAAGATTTATTGAGAACAAAATTATGTTGAAAATTATGTTTTTTTTTTTCATATTTTTGTTTTATTTCTAAATTTCAGCACACATGAATCTACAAAGATCTGCATTTCTATATAAGGCACTTTGTGTTTTTTTTCAGATTTAGACGAACTTGAAAAAACACTATCAGAATCCTGAAGGAACCTGAACGGGTATTCTGCTTGGGCGGATGAAATATGTATGAAAGGCAAATCGAGGGCGGGCCAAAGCGGTTGGGGCTTTTTGGGCGGATGAACTTTATATGGGGGGCGTATCAAGGGCGACCCGCTGGCGAACCAACCTACAGGGGCGGCTGAACCGTATATGAAAGGCGCATCAAGGGCGAGCCAAGGCGGTTGGGGCGTTTTGGGCGGATGAACTTTATATAGGGGGCGGATCGGGGGCGATCCGCTGGCGAACCAACCTACAGGGGCGGCTGAACCGTATATGAAAGGCGCATCAAGGGCGAGCCAAGGCGGTTGGGGCGTTTTGGGCGGATGAACTTTATATAGGGGGCGGATCGGGGGCGATCCGCTGGCGAACCAACCTACAGGGGCGGCTGAACCGTATATGAAAGGCGCATCAAGGGCGAGCCAAGGCGGTTGGGGCTTTTTGGGCGGATGAACTTTATATGGGGGGCGTATCAAGGGCGACCCGCTGGCGAACTAACCTACAGGGGCGGCGGAACCGTATATGAGAGGCGCATCAAGGGCGAGCCAAGGCGGTTGGGGCTTTTTAGGCGGTTGAACTTTCTATGGGAGGTGTATCGAGGGCGACCCGCTGGCGGACCATCCTATAGGGTCGGTTGAACCATACAAAACGGCGTATGTGGGCCGGATGAACGGCGGGTGAAACATTTCAAGGCAAACCTGGGCGACCCCGGGGCGAGTCGCTGGCGGACCAACGTCACGATAAAAAAAAACTGATCGTGCGCCAAATTGTTGCAAATTTTATCCGCCAGCGGGTCGCCCGTGGTCCGCCAAATCAAACGCTGGTGGATCGCCAGAGCGGTTTGGCGGTCCGCCAGCGAACCACCGGCGGGCTGCCCAGTCAATGTGGGTACTGTCGGAAAAGTCAAATCCAGAATGTTTTTGTTTTGATCCGACGGCAATCGGGAGAAAGCGGATCAGGTCTCCGATTCTCGCCGGATGCTAGCGGTGAATGCAGCCGGAAGTTCCGATCGATGGTAAGCGAAATTAACGTACCGCTGGTTGAAGGAGGAAGGAGGAAGCCGTCCCGGTTTTGGTCACCAGGAAAACCGGGACTTTCTGAGAAGTTGAGTTTTCGAGTTCGAGAAACGTCAAAATGTTGTTTATGTTTTTGTCCGTCGTCCTCTTCAGTGCATTCGTGTAGTTGTTGGAGTGTTTGGGTCAAGAATCGGGGGAACCAGATTCCGGATTGTGTTACGACGGTCAGCAACACTATCTGTGGCAGCAGTTCCGGTACGATTAAAATGAGTGGAGCGATAAGGCGGTGGCAGTCAACGTTCGGCGGAGTGGGTTCTTCTCCCGGACCCAATTTCACCTCGAATTTTGATCGAGCTGTGGAGGAGGCATTATAATCGTTCCCAGAAACGTATCAGTCTGCATTAAATAAGAAGTTCTGCCGAATAATCGTTTCTTAGTGGGTATTTTTTTTTAAATAGAATTTATTTTTCTATTTTAGGCTCGTTCCTGATTTACATGTGCAGAAAATAACCAACCTCAATCGATGGGTTGACGGCACCCAAGAAAAAAACAACAATACGGGACAAAAACATCTGAAGAAGATCATGCGTATCAATTGGTAAGCGAATTGTTTTTTGAGTCATTTTTAGTTGGTTTCCGTGAAACATAAAGTAATATAAAAAGAGATTTCTTGCTTTTTTTGTTTCTCTCAAATTAATGAATCCAATTCTTTTCTTGTTTCAATAGTTGTCGGACCCGTTCAACGAGCCAATGCTGGCCACTTGTGGCTGCGACCGCACGATAAAGCTGTGGCAGTCATATTCGCGCATTTGCTACCGGACACTTCAGCTCACCGATTCCGTAGTAATCACGTCGGTCATCATTCCGAACGGGACGATTCTGGCCACCGGCGGGTACTAGTACATCCGGCTGTACGACACAAACTTAAGATATCCGCTGGTTAACTGAAGTGCGTAATGAAGAACGTGACCCTGACCGGATTCCAGGGTGATGGCAAATGGATCGAGGGCCTCGTGGCGCGGTGGTTAGCGGCTTCGGCTGCCGATCCCTAAGTTGCTATGGGGCGCGGGTTCGATTCCCGCCTAATCCTATGGATTGCTTTGCTTTTGCTTTTTTGGCAAGTGGATATTCGGCCTGCAAGTGGATGCCTAGTACCAGTCAACGCGGGTCAAATTGGACGAGCACGAGCAGCTGTTTCCGCAGGTGGAGGCTTCCAACCAAGACACTGGTTGAAACGGAGCCTTTTAGCAATGGTCAACTATAAAGTAAATTGTTGTGCTTGGAGCCTTTGGAACAGCTGAAACAGCGAAACTCAGCTCAAGCGAACGGATCCTAATGTTACGCGTTAGGATGTGAATTCAGTCTCGTTTCAAGCCTGCTGGTGGCCTGTTCCATCGACAGAACAGCGAAGATCTAAGTCACTAAATGCCCTTTAGGTGCAAGACCAACAATAAAAGACAATATTAGCAAAGCCATAAAGGTAATTTTGTATAATTTGAATTTCGAACTCGTCCAATAAAACTAACATTTGTTTTTCTCCTAGGTCAACGTGTAAGCAAATATGGCACGTGTACTGGCGCAGATGTTCTTCAACAAGGTACTAGTCGTATTCAGCTTCAAAGGTTAATCAGACGAGCGACCTTCCGAATAAGAACCTACGACGATATTCACCTCGCATCGTTGTCAACAATTACCATAGCGTTGAGAAACAGACGTGACGCTAGATCAGGGCGAGACGTCATCAAGCAGACCATGGACTGGATGGATTCAGCCTCGGATACTAGCATGTGAGTTAACATACCTATGTGAGAATATCTCTGGTTTGCAAAGTTCTTAACACGTTACCGACCCCCACAGTCCCCGCCCTCTCCACTAACCATTCGGTACCTTTGCTCTGTTGAATTTAGTATCCTAAAACTACAAGGGATTCTAGATTCAACGGGGCAAAAAAAAAAATTGGTTCGTGTGAGTTTACATCGATTTTATTGGAAATTTAAACGTTTTTGAAGTGACTTGGTCAAGGCTCATTTCCAATGAATCTTCTCAAATCCTCTGGTTTATTATGGCATAGGCTTCTGCCGCCAAAACAAAAAAACAAACGTCGGTGATAAAAAACGCTGATCTAGTGCAAAAAAAACACTGGTTCAGTGGAAACATTCGCTGAACCAGCGGATTTTTCGCCGAAACCAGTAGAATAATCTCCTGGTTGATTTTGGTACGAGCTGCTGCCGCCGGAAAAAAAAAACCGGACGTCAGCGATAGAAAACGCTGATCCAGCGTAAAAGAACACCAGTTCAGTGAAAAAATCCGCTGGACCAGCGAATTGTTTCCCAAAACCAGTACAATAATCTCCTGGTTGATTTTGGTGCCCTGCCGCTTTTTCCAAACCAGCGAGAAAATTTTCTGATTCTAGCAAAACTGATCCCCCAAACAGCGACATTTTCACCAAACCAGTGTTTTTTTACTGGTTTGGTAGAATTTCATCGGTTTCCAAACCAGCGAAAAAATTAGCGATTCTAGGTAATTTTGTGCAGGCTGAGAAATTAGCGACATTTTTCGCTAGTTTTAGTGAACTTTATCGCGATTTGGCGATGGATCCCCTTTCCGTGCAGCTGGGCTCCTACTGTTGTTGTTCCACCCCTGCAAAATGTCAAAAAAATTGAGAGGCAAAAATATTGTGGTCTCTTTCCATCTCTCCCCTGCTTCTCTCGATTCTATTTTTGGGTTGTTTGCTACTTTGCCGACTCAGCTGACTGAGAGGGAAGTTGAATTATTTGCTTGAACTCGCGGTGGTGCCGATGTGATGCTGGATGTTGATGATGTTCGATGAATCCTGAGACCTTGTCCTCACGGCCAAATGAGGTATGGAAGTCCAGATTTGTTTTGAGAGCTACATAAGCAGTTTTGTTGTTAAGTTAAATGCACAAATCCTATGTAAAAGGAGCATTCCAATCGACCATGCCACTAGGAACTTTCTCAATATTTTTCAAAACACATTTTTTTTTGCGGATTCAGGATGAATTTATTATGATTTGAAAGCAATCATTCCACAGGCTCTCTTAACATACTAAACCGTTTAATTTCATATTATTCACCGCACCGATCAGCCGTGTGTTGGAAGTTCCTCGGGAAATGCCCATGTTGGGCGTTCGAAGCCGGTTGTTGCTTTCGTGCAATGAAATCTCCGCATAAATTTGCCATTTTTCCTCCGTATCCGTAATTTCATGTCAGCTGGAGGTTACTGCAAAGGTCGTAGAAGTTTTTTTATCATCAAGAAACTAAAATAATGAAATTATACTTACCAACATAATAAAACGGCTTCAACAGCTGCGTAAACTAAATCTTCTAAGCTGACTGAATTTTTCTCCCCGCTCGATTTGTTATGGTTTAATGGATGAGAGAGCAAAGAATATTTTTGAATCTGCTTGCTGGTGATCTCTCTCTTTCGCTCTTACACGGCACAATGTAGTGTTGCCAGTTTGATGAAATATTTGGTTGCAGTGTTGCTAGTAGCAGCATCAAATCAGCTCCATTCCAGCTATTATTAGAGCAGTTGTTTTACAGCTAATTTGCAATCACCGTAGCTGTTTTGTGACTGATTAGCTTGTGAATGCTGTTTAGCAGCTCATTTATGATTTCTTTTAGTGCTAGATGGTTACTTGGGTGTTCATCAATTACCATATAAACAATCAAATATTGCGTCAAATTTAAAACTCAAAATTGCCTATCATAAAACCACAATCAAATATTGCATGAAATTTAAAACCTAAAAAAATACCATTCTATAAGGCTAGTATGCAGATCGGAAGGAAAGGGGTCAAGAAACAGCTTTACGAACAGCAGAACAAATTAGAGGGAGCGATTTCTTGGGGCTTTTCTTCACCCTCTCTGACTTGCTTGCGCTGCCGCTGCTGCCCATTTGAATTTTTTCTTGACCGATTCCTTCCGAAGTGCATACACCGCTATAATAACAAAACGTTACTTAATCCACGTTTAGGTGGTTGGTGCCTTCCTCTCATTTATCGAGAAATTAAAAGTGCAACATGGAGTAAAACTTTTTGGCAAGATGGTGTGAAGTTTTCTATGACAGCTGCGAAAGTTTCACTGCATGTTACCGGCTCACATCTCTCTTTTTAATTTCTCGATTGAATTACCCCCTGTTCAAGATATTTGCAAGAGAAATCCCAATTCGGCATTGTATTCATTCGAACAATCCAGCAAATGCCACCACCTGTCATTTTTGACACTTCGCACAGAAACGAAACAAAAACACTGCGCTGTCGAATCGTCAGAAAAATTTTCACGATCCTTTGCCATTCGGATGTTCCGTGTGCTATAGATTAACTGCCTGTTTGTACGGATAAAATCGT
The DNA here is from genome assembly GCF_015732765.1 of Culex quinquefasciatus. Taxonomy (NCBI): domain Eukaryota; kingdom Metazoa; phylum Arthropoda; class Insecta; order Diptera; family Culicidae; genus Culex; species Culex quinquefasciatus. The sequence goes on from NC_051863.1 coordinate 102,270,227, forward strand.
CGGAGGTGCAGGTGAGGACCCGGCTGCAGTTCGGGCCGCGAGTGGCCTTTTACGGAAGAGGTCACTTAGCGCGCATTTCCGATTAGCTGCCGAAAATTTTCCGTCTAGTTTGCTCAAGTAATTGCCACTCATAACAAAGCGATTTTCTACTATTCTTGGTCCTCTTTCTAGCAATAACAATGTTCGGTGTGTTCCGAAATGGCGTCCACTTCCTGAACCGGACGACGCCCATGAAGCCGATTCTTGAGTTGCGAGTGCTCAGTCTACTGACGATCAGTTCGTGCTACATTTCCGACAAAACGCTGCGCGGTTCGAAGCTGTGCAGTTTGGCATGGGTATTGCACCGGCTGTAATTTCCATTTAAATGTTTAAAGCACTGGTGTAAACTTGTGAACTCATTAACTTTGAATAAAATTGAAACTGGAAATGGGTATCACGACATTTAATTCCCATAAGAATCAAGAGGTCCCCATGTTCGGATTTGACTCGCTACAACAGATTTTAGTGTATGTTCAAACATATGATTACTTACCAGACTACGAAACGTTAAATGAATACCTAATAAATGATGTTTAAGTGCTTATTACTATTGATAAAGTTGTCAGATCTATCTATTATCCAAATAATGACTGGTCGCATGATGGAACCGGACACCTTTTTAATCAAAATAACTGAGATCCGGTCTCCAAAAAGTGTATAAATAACACATAAGTGTTTATAACTTTTGATAGCATTATCAGATCTTCGATGTTTTAGGCTTATTTTGAAGGTCTTTCAATTATCTAACTAACGACGAGTTGCATTATGGACCCGGACATAATTTTCTCAGAAATATCTGAGATCCAGCCTCCCAAAAGTGTATAAATAACACATAAGTGCTAATAACTTTGGATAGGGTTGTCAGATTTTCGATGTTTTAGGCTCATTTGAAAGGTCTTTTGATTAGGGGAGAGTGGGGAGACTTGATCCCCTTTTTTGTATCGCACATAACTCTGTCAATTTCTCACAAAACTATGATCTTTTTGCATGAATTGAAAGCTTAAACATTCAACTATGTTTGGCTGATAAGGGTATTTCATCAGATAAACTCTTAGAATAATGCCAAGCGTTTTATAAAAATATTTTAAACCGGCATTTTCAAAATGTTGGGAGTAATTTGATCCCCCTTTCAACATTTTGAAGAAATCTTAAGCAAAATGTTTCTTATTAATCCAAACTTTTATTTTTTTTTAAGATACAGCAATTTCACATTAAACCTGTACGTTTGTGTTCAAAATATAACAAGTTTAGCATGTGAAATATTTAAAAACTTAAAATTTTCTTTTTAGACCAAAATTGAGCATGTTTACAAAAGCTGGTAATTTTTGTTTACAAAACTTTTGAGAAATGGTTCAAACTGCAGTTATCTATGTACAACTATACTGAAGGAAACTATGTACGAAAACCCAGCCAAATTATTTAAACTTGAGGCTGATTCCAGTGACTGTAAAAATGCAGGGATCAAGTCTCCCTAAACGCACTTTTTAAAACAATTGATTGTAAAAATAGTATGACGATAAATTTAACGTCAAATGCGTAAGGGTTTTAGAGTTGATATGTTTATCAAACAATTCATGTATAAAAATATTTTTTTGAATAATTTTTGAGTGTTTTCTATACTTATCAAAACAAAGAAAAAAGATCTCTTGGAAGATTTTTGCAGCACTTCTTCGAAAAATGTGTGTAACTCAATCTAAACATTTTTTATTTTTTTTCTTTGTTTTCTACAATGAGTTTTAGTCAATTTCGCACAACTTTCTAGAACAAAGCTAATTGTTTTACCCACATGCTGACGAGATACAGGCTTGGGATCAAGTCTCCCCGGGGATCAAGTCTCCCCACTCTCCCCTACCTATCCAACGATGGGTCGCATGATAGATCCGGACAACTTTTTCACCAAAATATTTGAGATCCGGCCTCTGAAATGTGTACAAATGACACTTAAGTGCTCATAACTTTTGATAGGGTTATCAGATCTTTAATGTTTTGGGCTCATTAGAAAGGTCTTTCAATTATCCAACTAGCAACGAGTCGCATAATGGACCCGGCCAACATTTTCATCGAAATATTTGAAATCCGGCCTCTAAAATGTGTTCAAATGACACTTAATTGCTCATAACTTAGGGTTATCAGATCTTCAATCTCTTGGGCTTGTTGGAAAGGTCTTTTGATTACCTATCCAACGATGGGTAGCATGATAGATCCGGACAACTTTTTCATCAACATATTTGAGATCCGGCTTCTGAAATGTGTGCAAATGACACTTAAGTGCTCATAACTTTTGATAGGGTTATCAGATCTTCAAGGTTTGGGGCTCATCAGAAAGGTCTTTTAAATACCTTTCTAAAAATGTATGATCAGACGGGTTTTCTTACAAAAACCACCCTTTTTACAATCTTTCAAACTTTAGCCAGAAGCGTTTTTTTAGCATAACTTTTGAAATACCTTACAAAACTTCATAATAGTTAATATAGGTCTTGTGGGACCCTAAGACGGATCGAATGAGACCAGTGTGGCATCCTGAACATTGTGGTTCCTAAATATTAGTGTAGTTTAGGTAAACCGCTGGAAGCGTGTAGAACTGCGAGTGTAGTAGTGCGCAGCTGGCGTGAAGGAAGTGAGTCAGAGTTGGACCAATAAAGATGGAGCATCTGTCTCCCGTTTGTATTATAAATAATAAAGTTTTAATATTGGATTAAACTCCAGAATATCACATTGGCGATCCTGCCATGTTGATAAATTGTAATATTGTGAGTAAAGTCTGGATAATTTAAAAAAAAAGTGGAAAAACTCGATTCTTTGAGTGTGAAGAAAGAGACGCAGTGGCATTTTCGCGCAGCAGGACGGCATCGTAGCGACGATGGCGGCGGCAGCCGAGCATTGCCATAACGAGACAGCGGGCCTGATGGAGTTCGGTGAGCATGATCCGGTTGTTTAGTTAATGTGAGGCGAGCGTGTGTGTGTTTGTGTGTATGGCAGTCGCGTGCGCGGCCTCCTGAGTTGATGTGTGTCTTCCCACCCTCCCATGACGGGACAAAAGCACACGAGGCCGTAGTTCTCCTTTTTCAATTCCCCCGCGCTGCGCCTTGTGACCAAGCTGCGCTTATTTTCTGCATTCGTTGCGTCATGCAGGAGTCACAGCAATCGTTGATTTCGCGTTTGGCGGCCATCCGCGGATTCGTCGACGCACACTAATCTGGTCCGCGGAGTGAATGTTTTCGTATGTGTGCTGCACGGACAGCACACTCGAGGAGTTTGTTTACATCATGCACGATAAAGGGGTTCTGATTAAAAGTGTCAATAATATTGATCCTTGCACTTGAAACTTGAAACTTGAATTATGCCCGCACTTTTCTCTCGCACTTTTGACAACAAGAATTCCAAAACTAGGCAACCAGTAGTTGTTTAGTTACATTTCCTGTCGCAGTTTCCACCAAACTGAACATTCGCATTTTTAAATTGCGATTGACAAGAGAGAAATAAAAGTTATATAGACTGACTTTTTGATTTTTTTGCTGCGTTGTTTTTCATTGAAAATTCTGAGATCCGGATTGAAAACGCGAGAATGAGGTTAGATTGCTAATTTTGAAAATCATTCCAATTATCATTTTTCAAGCAGAGCTTTGCTTTTATGGTAGAAGTGACTTTGAACAAATATTTGTTGACTTGGATAATCTACATTCTCAATTGATTAGTTAGGTTTTGGTTGATTAAATCATTCCCTTATTTTGAATCACAAAAATATTTTCGTTATATCAATTAAGCTATTTATTTTCTTACCTGAAAATGGTATAATTTGCTACCAATGTCGATTTTATGATGAAATAAAACAATTTCAAATTTCAAATCAATTTATTCGCTGTGGGTTATAATGAAAACATCACCCCAAGTTTCAGCGCCTTCTAGTGGGGATATTTTTTTGATGTTTGATTGCCTATAGTGCGATCGATAGCAATAATTTAGTGCGAAGTCCAAGCTAGTGGGAATTGCGCAATAACATTACCCAAACTTGGGTGAGCGGAAGGGCGATGTTTACTTTATACACGGTGCCGAGTGTTAATAGGAATTTTAGTTGATGTTTAGCTACTGTACTTATAACAAAAAAAAAAAAGCTGTACAGCCAAGAGTGACTTTAGGATAGATTTTTTTCGAAGACAGTTGGAAAGAACCAACTAAAAATGTCAAAGATAACTAGCGTTTAGCCTGTGGATAATAACTGTAAGGACGGGGATGTTTTGGCTGTGTGCTGATCGGAGGCTTAGTGCCTGGGGGATGTGCCGAAGAGTGGCTTAGTGTCGTTGATTCACTCATGCCTGGAGGAGAGATGGCTTGTGGATGATAACATGGAAGCTTGGTGAAGAGGAGGCTTGAGGATGGCGTAGAGTTGGCTTGTGATGATTCAGGGTTAGTGTATAATCATTGGATTTAGAAATACATACTGTAACTTAAGTATTCTAAACCAGTTGAAAAAAAATTGGCCGGTTTAGTTTCGTAAGGTCTGGTTTGTACCCATATGTACCCATTGAAAATATATTAAGTTCGGTAAAGTGCTTTTAAATTTATAAAATAAAAATTGTTAATTTTCAGATATCCTCAATAGTTCTTGTCTAGGTTTTTGCTCAGACAATGTGAGTCATAACCTATTTGCTTTGTTGCGTTTGTTGTTTAATAGTTCGGCAGATATTTACGAATATACATAACATGAAAAGATAATGTTTATAAGTGCATAAATAATTGCTTGTTGAACCGAGAAACAAATTTTCAAAATAAAATAAATTTTCATATTAAACTGAATGCAATTGCGTTTTTGGGAGAATTTCTAACGGTTATATTAATAAAGCCAACTATTAAACATTAATTTGAGAAATAATAACGACATGAAAGTAATACCGATGCTACTGTTAACATGCATGATATTAAAAAAAAGTAAGAGAAAAGAGATGGAATGTGCAAAGATTAAAAATTGAATGAATGAAATTGAAGATTTGAGGGCATAGATAAAGAGATAAAAATAACTGCTACAAAGAGTTCCAGAAAAGTTGAGTCGGGTTTAGCCCAAGGCCAACTGCTGCAATAGATTGAGTCGGGTTTAGCCCAAGGCCAATCGTCCGGAATAGTTGAGTCGGGTTTAGCCCAAGGCCAACTGCAGCAAAAGAGTTCCAGAAAAGTTGAGTCGGGTGTAGCCCAAGGCCAACTGCTGCAATAGATTGAGTCGGGTTTAGCCCAAGGCCAATCGTCCGGAATAGTTGAGTCAGGTTTAGCCCAAGGCCAACTGCAGCAAAGAGTTCCAGAAAAGTTGAGTCGGGTTTAGCCCAAGGCCAACTGCTGCAATAGATTGAGTCGGGTTTAGCCCAAGGCCAATCGTCCGGAAAAGTTGAGTCGGGTTTAGCCCAAGGCCAATCGTCCGGAAAAGTTGAGTCGGGTTTAGCCCAAGGCCAACTGCAGCAAAAGAGTTCCAGAAAAGTTGAGTCGGGTTTAGCCCAAGGCCAACTGCTGCAAGAGATTGAGTCGGGTTTAGCCCAAGGCCAATCGTCCGGAAAAGTTGAGTCGGGTTTAGCCCAAGGCCAACTGCAGCAAAAGAGTTCCTGAAAAGTTGAGTGGCATTTAGACCTAGAGAGTTGCTGAAAATTTTAGTAAAATTTGATCCGAAGCTAGCTGCAGTTACCGAAGAAGTCGAGTTGAGTTATTTTAATGAGAAGTATATTGCTACTGTGAGGGCAGAAGTCGGCAATAGAATAGATAATATCAGGCAAGAAATTAAACAAAAAAAAAAAAACAAAGAAGAACCGGGAAGAACTATAATCTTTAACCATTCGAATTAAAAACAGACGCAGTCTGTCCAAAGAATGTTGCTAATAAGTCTTAGGTAAATGCTTCAATGTAATGAGTCAATATTAATGGATACAGTAATTCTAAAACAAACGAAAATGTATCGCAAAAATTTAAGTGGCCAGCCTTACTGAGTAATGTCTACCGCAGAAAGGATTCGCTGAACAGTTCACATTTCAGAATTTACCGCGAAGGATGGGGCACTATTGCCTGCACAGAACTCACCAAAAATAATAATGAAGCTTATAACAAATATAGCAACACAATGGATTACACATTGATAAGTCCCACTATAGAAAAAAACGGTTCTACATACAAATATTATCCAAACAAGGTTTCATTGTATTTAGATTTTAAGCAGGGATCTATGTAGTCAACGTATGTTTGACGAATAAATAAATAAAGAACAAGTATAATATATTACTACAGTTAAACACACATATAAAAATATAAGGAGAGAATGTACAAGATACGAAATTCGAGATAGCGGGCGACGAATGTTCGCTAATCAATTTCATAGGAAGATTCCAGCGATTTCAGTTTATAAAAACGATTTTCATCTGAAGCCAAGTGATAAAAAGCTCAATAGGCGAAGAGCAATCAAGGTTATGTAAAAGATTTAAATAATATAATTTGAATATAAGTAGAATATAATTTGTAAAAGTAGTGGATGGAAATAGGACTGAGTTCTTAACAAACTAAACATATTTACTTTAACCCTTGGATGAAGTATTGTTCTGAAATTTATGTTATTTAACAATGCTTTTGAATAATGTCATTCAAGCCTTGTGTAAACCCTAAACAAATTTCATCCAATTTATTGCATTGTTTTAGCATTATTTGTGTACAGTTACTATCCTTAGCTGAGATATAGACTACCTTTCAACGGATAATACATTCAAAGTTAAGCACCCTAGCGTAAATCTATCGCAGGAAAAAGAAACCTCCGAATAGCCAATAGAAGGGGATAGTTCGATGAAAAGAGTATTCTTATATCACAGTTTAAATAACTGTAAAGAAGGAAGTTCACTGAAGTTTATACCATAACGACATGACACACGTCTGTCATAAACACATTAATTTTAGTTAGGAGAGGAAGCCTTATACAGTTTTCAGTCAAATTGATGTTATATTGATACGGTTAAATATGTTACAAAGAGGTTTATGATTTCCTATATGCATGATATAGGGAAATATGCCCATTCTAATCACTCTAAGCCGTTCGACCAATTCTCATCACTTTTCCGTTTTCCGCTATTAAATCAACATTTTCAGATGTTTCAACAGTGGAGAGTTGGTTGCTCACTTTTATTTGAGCTATTCATTACTTTGGAACAGTCAAAAACACTTTATGAAAGCTGTAATTCATGAACAAAGTGCTGATAGGCCGATAATAGAAATAGGCTGAGAAAGGGTATAGTTCCCCTACGTGGTTTTCATTTTTTTTTATTTTACTTTTCAGAGCTTGGTATACTGCTGATTTTTGTTTTTTTTTTATTCATTTTTTCCTTATTTTAGTTGACTCGGAGGAAGACAGGAAAGTTGGACGATCAATGATTACGCAAAGAAGGGAACTGGATCCGCATCACTGGCATCGTTGGTATCGGCTGGTATCAGCATCATTGGTATCGGCAGCCTAAGCCGATAGCCTTTGTTCTATGGGAAGGACACTTCACCAGGCGTTGCAAAACTTGAGACGAGAAGCGGCAGAAAGGATTTTAGTTAAACATTAACTTTATTGTTTCGTTAGTGTACTTATTATAACTTTCAATTTGGCAAGGGAGGATGTGGCATCCTGAACATTGTGCTTCCTAAATATTAGTGTAGTTTAGGTAAACCGCTGGAAGCGTGTAGAACTGCGAGTGTAGTAGTGCGCAGCTGGCGTGAAGGAAGTGAGTCAGAGTTGGACCAATAAAGATGGAGCATCTGTCTCCCGTTTGTATTATAAATAATAAAGTTTTAATATTGGATTAAACTCCAGAATATCACAACCAGAACGGCCCAAATCGGTTCAGCCAGTCCGGAGATAACAGACATACACACGCACAGACATTTGCTCAGAATTTGATTCTGAGTCGATAGGTATACGTGAAGGTAGGTCTACGAGGTCGAATTAAGAAGTTCATTTGCGAGTGATTTTATAGCCTTTCCTCAGTAAGGTAAGGAAGGCAAAACTCAAATTCAGAAAACAAATCTTGGCCTTCGATTGCCACAACAAAAAGCAAATCTATCATCATATTCAAAATAATAACTGGTTTTAGATTACCACAATATCAATCAAACCTCGTATCTCACTAGAAACAAAATATTGGTTTTCATTTATCGCAAAAATAAGCAAATTTGTCATCTTATCATAACAAAACATTGGTCTTTAATTCCCTCATCAACAATCAAATCTTTCAATCAAAATTAAACCTGTAAATTTTGTAATTTGTGATTTTGTTAGACTTTGCATCAAGTCATTGCCACAACAAGCATATCTTTCATTAAATTTGAGCATGAGCATGAGCATGAGCATGGTTGACTGCCAATGAGCTGCTACTCCGTTATTGACAGATCAGCTGAAGTTAAACAATGAATCAAAAATGATTAGTGGGAGCCAACCATCCGTTCACTGTTTAACCTCTGAAGATCCCTGCTTTATTAGTCAATACCGGCGCCCTCCCAAGAAGCCTGCAGTTCAACGAAAGGGAGGAATGTTAGTCCGATAGTTTAAGTTGCAGACTCATCAAGCACACAGTTTTTCGCTATATACTTGTTGATACCGCTTGAGACCGTTGAATCCACAGCATCTCCTTCAAGCATCACGTGATTAATATTTTTTTGGGTTAGTAGGATAAGGTATTGGCTTTTCGATGCCTCCCGAGCTACGATGCTATGGGGAGGACTTTCATAACAGACTCGTCGGCGAGCCTTCCGAGCAACGATGCTATGGGAAGGTCTTTCTGGTTAACACACAAAATCACTCACTCACAATTATTTCACTCCACTATTAATTATTCCAAAATGTCAGTGCGTCTTTCGATCATTATATAGAAATGGCTTTTTCACCATAAAAAATAAAACCTTAATCGAAAAAAATTAAACACAATTTACCCGACGCCGTGCCTTCCGATCAACGATGATATAGGAAGGGCTTTGAAAATCACAAAACAATTAATTAAGATCACAAAAAACACCAATCACTCAACGCAAATTACGCTCAAGACACAAATAATTCAGTAAGGCATGCTATTATTCGATTACCACAATCACTCACCCCAAACGAATAAAGACACAAAAGCACACCAAAAAAATTAACCTGCATAATCACGACTTCGCGTCCCCACTTCCAGCGCACCAATGATGCTATTATTCGATTACCAGCACACAAAAAAAAATTAACCTGCATAATCACGACTTCGCGTCCCCACTTCCAGCGCACCAATGATGCTATTATTCGATTACCACAATCACTCACCCCAAACGAATAAAGACACAAAAGCACACAAAAAATTAACCTGCATAATCACGACTTCGCGTCCCCACTTCCAGCGCACCAATGATGCTATTATTCGATTACCACAATCACTCACCCCAAACGAATAAAGACACAAAAGCACACCAAAAAAATTAACCTGCATAATCACGACTTCGCGTCCCCACTTCCAGCGCACCAATGATGCTATTATTCGATTACCAGCACACAAAAAAAATTAACCTGCATAATCACGACTTCCACAAGCATATCTTTCATTAAATTTAAAACAAAACTAACAAGAAGCAAATATTTATCTTATTCAAAAATAAACATTGGTCTTCAATTACCAAAATAACCAGCATCCAATCCAAAATAAAAAATAAAAATAATGATCATCCATAACAATTAAATTTTGCATCAAATTCAAAACAAAACATTGGTCGTCAATTATAATAACAACAATAAAATTCAAACAACAAATTATCTACCTTCAATCGCAAACTAATCCTCCATCAATTTCAAAACGAAATATTGATTTTCAATTTCCACAATCTTGTCAAATCTTTTGTCAAATTATAAACAAAATATTGACTTTCATCAATCACAAAAATAAGAAAAAAAATGAAGTCTAATTCGTAACAAAACATTGGAGTTCAATTTCCACAACAACAATTAAACATTGCATCAAATTAAAAACAAAACATTGGTCGTCAATCAAACCAACAACAATCAAATCTAAAGCAAAAATGTGATTGTACAAAAACAATCAAATTTCGAGCAAATTATTTGCCTTCAAATTCCATTATAAACTTAAAATAAAACATTGGTTTTCAATTATCACAACGAAAAGCCAAACTTACTACTTCAAAACAAAACATTCGTTCCCAATATCACAACAACAAGCAAATCATTCATTGAATTCAAGACCGGCAATTATCGCAGATAGTTTTATGCCTTTCATCAATTTCAAATAAAAAGTTCAAGCATAAATCTACAAAACAACAAAGCGAAACTTTGGACCTGCATCCTGGCACTTAAATAAAACTGTTGGATTTCACAACACAACAATTCAAGCAAAATAAATGATCTTTCATGAATCAAAAGGTTCGACTTACCGGACTGTGCCATTGTCGTGATCGGGGACTTTCTTTTATAATAAAAACACAGATATTTTGCAATTAACAAACAACACGTCTTATTCCACAGAAATTAACCACAAAACTGATTTGACAATCTTCATTCTCTCTTTCGCCGGCCGCGCGCATCTCGTTGTTTTCTCGCTCGTTGTTCTCTCTCGCACTCAATCCACAATCAGCTAACAAGGCAATATTCATGAAGGTGCGCACTTTTGTTGCGCTCTTAACTCTTATTTATGAATTATATCAATCTTATAATAAATACTCATTTGATAATTTATTACATATTCAATCCTGCAACCCATAATCCCTACATGGATGACTCCCGATCCACCAACACAGTCGTGCCACCGCTCTGCTGCAATCAACAACACTGTTCCTGCCATCCAAGTCGTCCCGGCCCTGTGTTCGGCACCGGAAACGGAGTCATCCAGAATCTGTTCTCTGGCGAGTATTCACGTTCAGCTGATATTGATGCTTGCCCTGATGTGTCTCCCAGTTTCAGTCAACAACTCTCCATGACTTCGCAACACGGGTGCTCGAGCGACCCACCGGAAGTTCATCCGCCAGTACAACTAATTCCGCCGAACTCTAGCTTAAAGCCGCTCTCTGTATATTATCAGAACGTGCGAGGCCTCAAAAGCAAAATTGATGAATTCTTTCTTGCCTGCAGCGAATTGGAGTTTGATATAATAATCCTAATTGAGACTTGGCTGGATGATTCGGTCACTTTTGTGCAACTGTTTGGGGACGAATATCATGTTTACGCTGTAAATCGTGGCTATTCTGAATCGTACCTCAAGAAAAGACGGTTGCAGGTGAAGATTGTGAACGGCCCGAGCGGTTTAGGCTTTCAGGATTTTTGTGATATTTACTTGTAGAGTCAAAACAGATCAGTAAACTTCACTTATTTGTGTATTACACTTTTTGAAGATTACATTTTTGCGGTAACACTCTCAACTTTTACGCGCACGATCACATCACTCAACTTTTTGTTGCTAATTTCATTAAGACCTTCGTCGAGCCAATTCTCTACGTTGAAGCCAGACTTGTCCTCCAGACCTCTTCGCCGAGCCATGCCAGACCCCGAACTCCTAAGTCCCGGGTGGACTCTTCACTGCGGCTAAGTCCCGGCGGACTCTTCACAGCGGCTAAGTCCCGGCGGACTCTTCACAGCGGCTAAGTCCCGGCGGACTCTTCACAGCGGCTAAGTCCCGGGGGACTGCGGCCTCCACCGCTAAGTCCGGCTGGACTGGGGCCTCTGCTACTGGTGGCTGCTGGCGGGTCCGGCTGGTCTGGGGCTTCTTCAGGGTCTGGAACTGGACTGGCTTGAACTGACTGGAACTAACTGGAACTGACTGCCCTCCTCAAGAATTTTGGGGTTTTTATAGTCAGTCCCCGAAAACTCTACTAAATTTTGTTCTACTAAAAGTGGTCCGTTTCGATGAGAAGCATCGATGAACCTCATGAATTAAATTATGCAGACCTCTGCAATTCTTCATGACTTTCCGTATGGTGTAGTGAGTACACCTCAAAATCGAAAGTCATGGGTTCGATCCATTGTCGTGAAACTTTAAATTATGTTATTGGAATATCAAAATTATGTTCCTAAAACATTCTCAAAAATGTTGGTCAATAATGAGAAGGTCGAATTCTCCATTGAACAAACATGCCAATGAATTTGGTTAAGCCACACCTACAATTTCCCCTGTGTAATAACATCGCACATTCATAATTGAAAGCTTAACCATTTTTTTGATTGCCTAACAATTGGCGAAATTTAATAAAGGGCTTTTCAGGTGAGGATGACTCATGGTGTCGATCATGAGTCATCCTGTACATAAGCTTAATTATTTGTCGCGCAACGCGAGTCGACGGGTAAAATTATTTATGCTTGCGTAAGCGCGCATAGTCAGAACTGTGGTGAGGATTGAAAAATGGACAAATTTAATGATTTAAATTTGAGGTCGCTGCAATTGGAAGCAGTTTATCAGTAGAATTTTCCAATTGGTCTGGCGTTCCCCAAGGTAGCAATCTTGGACAGATCGAGTTTGCACTCTTCTACAACGATGCTATCACTTCACGGAAATTGCAAGCTAATTTACGCAGATGACCTCAAGTTATTCACAACCATCGAGAGCCTTGCTGATTGTTACGTTCTCAAATCGCACATTGATGCCTTCGCTGAATGGTGTCGCCTTAATCGCATGACATTAAGCATCAAAAGTGCTTGGTCATCTCATTCCATCGCAAAACGAAACGACACGTTTTCACATTCGACTACACACTCCTCAACCAGCCCATACAGCGAGTCGATTGCGTGAAGGATTTAGGAGCCTTGCTCGATTTTAACTTGACATTTCGCCAGCAGCAAGCATCAGTCATCGAAAAGGCTAATCGCCAACTCGGCTTCACTGAAAAAACCCAACATAGCAAAATCAAATGTTTTTCACGTGAGCTACTCCAAAACCAACACGATAACTTTACGTGATTTTCCTTTGACTCTCACATGCTTTTCATTTCAAATGAATGTGAAAATCATTCAGCTCCAGCTGATCATTAGGAAAAAACATTCACTCATCTTTCGCATGGTGTTCACGCGGGATTCAAATGAATTTCACTTTGATTTGCCCCAATCGGCTTGTCCTTTGATTTTGAAGTGGAAGTCACGTGAGATTCAAACGAATTTCATTCTGATTTGACCTAATCGACTTGTCCGTTGATTTCCAAGTGAAATTCACGTTAGTTTCAAATGCTATCGATGATGAAAATTAATCCTAAAGCAAGATGGCAATTTTCAATGGGTACGAGTTTGAGCTCGCACTTTTAATTTTAATTTGCTCCCGAAAAAAGTGGTTTTAATATTTTAAGTATTGCAGGATTATGTGGTAAGTATTTTCTTATTAATTCTTAGCAAAATTGAATACTAAGCAGACAATTTTATACCATTTTTCCAGGAAATCACGGATAGGCATTAGTCCAGCGAAACTTTCCATGGAAGAGACTTTTCCAGGACCTCTGTGAGGTGAGAGATTCGGTGTGTGGCCAAGGAGTCACGGATCGCTGATTTGAGGTCGCTGCAATTGGAAGCAGTTTATCAGTAGAATTTTCCAATTGGTCTGGCGTTCCCCAAGGTAGCAATCTTGGACAGATCGAGTTTGCACTCTTCTACAACGATGCTATCACTTCACGGAAATTGCAAGCTAATTTACGCAGATGACCTCAAGTTATTCACAACCATCGAGAGCCTTGCTGATTGTTACGTTCTCAAATCGCACATTGATGCCTTCGCTGAATGGTGTCGCCTTAATCGCATGACATTAAGCATCAAAAAGTGCTTGGTCATCTCATTCCATCGCAAAACGAAACGACACGTTTTCACATTCGACTACACACTCCTCAACCAGCCCATACAGCGAGTCGATTGCGTGAAGGATTTAGGAGCCTTGCTCGATTTTAACTTGACATTTCGCCAGCAGCAAGCATCAGTCATCGAAAAGGCTAATCGCCAACTCGGCTTCACTGAAAAAACCCAACATAGCAAAATCAAATGTTTTTTCACGTGAGCTACTCCAAAAACCAACACGATAACTTTACGTGATTTTCCTTTGACTCTCACATGCTTTTCATTTCAAATGAATGTGAAAATCATTCAGCTCCAGCTGATCATTAGGAAAAAAAACATTCACTCATCTTTCGCATGGTGTTCACGCGGGATTCAAATGAATTTCACTTTGATTTGCCCCAATCGGCTTGTCCTTTGATTTTGAAGTGGAAGTCACGTGAGATTCAAACGAATTTCATTCTGATTTGACCTAATCGACTTGTCCGTTGATTTCCAAGTGAAATTCACGTTAGTTTCAAATGCTATCGATGATGAAAATTAATCCTAAAGCAAGATGGCAATTTTCAATGGGTACGAGTTTGAGCTCGCACTTTTAATTTTAATTTGCTCCCGAAAAAAGTGGTTTTAATATTTTAAGTATTTCAGGATTATGTGGTAAGTATTTTCTTATTAATTCTTAGCAAAATTGAATACTAAGCAGACAATTTTATACCATTTTTCCAGGAAATCACGGATAGGCATTAGTCCAGCGAAACTTTCCATGGAAGAGACTTTTCCAGGACCTCTGTGAGGTGAGAGATTCGGTGTGTGGCCAAGGAGTCACGGATCGCTGATCGTCCAGAATGTGCGTGCATCTTATTTTTAAGTGTGAATTGTCAAACAATTGTGAAAGTTAAATTTCTCGAAAAAGTTAAGTTTGTACGTTTAGAAGTTTGTTAAGTGTTATTTATATTATAAAAATAAAAGGCAAAAATCAAAAACATTTGAAACGTATTTTAATAATATGCTACATAAAATTTTCACTTGAAGCTGAACAGAAAATCATTTGATATTAATGTGCAATCCATTTCATTCTCATAAACATTTCATGTAATAATCATGTGCAATGACACGTGAGGTTAACGTGATTTGCCTTTGAATCTACCACGTCGCGCGATGAATTTTGTTCAAGTGATTTGCACATGACATTCCCATGTAAAGTCGTATGGGGCAGAATCACGTGTAAAACATGTGATATTGCTATGTGTCTTTCTTTCAGTGTTCATGTTCCGAGCTACCCGTGAGTTCCAGTGGCGTACTAAGGGGGCGGTGAGGGCGGCCCGCCCCGGGTGTCACCCATCTTGGGGTGACACCCGAGCTGAAGGGGTGACACCTGACTCGAACGAAGAAAAAAAATAATTTACCTAAAATATGATCATCATATGATCATCAAACTTTCTGAAACATTGTTTTTAGATAGGGGCGACACCCAAAAGTAACATTCGTGTTTTATAATACGTTTACATAGTCATGATGGAGTTAACAATTCACAGTTAGTAAAAGTGCACGTTTTTAATACTTCAAAAATTAAATATTCAGGGGTGACACCCGATCATCAAATGAAGCAATTTCGATAAAGAAACTAATCTGTAAGGGGTGTCACCCCTATATAATTTACAAGGTTATAAAAAGAGTTAAAGGAAAATGTTTTCTTGAAAAAAAATATTTTGTAACATACCACTCTAGAGTTTGAAAAATATTTAAAATTTTCTTGGAATATAAGTTCATATTTGTTTTATTCGGCAAAGTTCCAATTAAAAGCAAACATTTAAAACAAAAAACAGTTTTAATTGAAAATTAAAAATAACAATTGATAGCTATCAAAATTGGATAAATATGAAATTGGTAAAACTAAGTGTGCTTTTAAAATCTCATCTGACGAAATTTTAAAGTCCTTAAAATCTAATAAAGGGTGCAGAAAACGGCAAATTATTTTTTAATGACAACCAGGGAAGGAGCAATCGTAAAAAATCTTTTCCGCTTACGAACTTTCACCACCCGGAGCCGAATAACGCAAAAGAAAAATGCCCCAAAAATAAAAAAAAGAAAACTTCATAATTAATTTGAAATGATCAAAATCATTGATTACATGAAATGAACTTTCAAACACTGATGAGTTATTTAAACTAAAATAGTTTGATATTATTGTCAATTAATGTTTTTCACTTTATATAAAAATGGTAAAGTAATCTACAACTAAATTCAATTCAATTCATGTTTATTTGTACTAATCAGAATACAATTTGCTTAACTAATAACAGAATGCAGAGTTTTGGAGATCCTTACAACTACAAATTAATTCAAATATAATCAATTGGATGAAATAAATTCAGTTTCAGTCGGTTAAGCGAGAGCAGAAAAAACTTTCTAAAATAACTGCTACTATTACTATGGAAAGAGAAGGAGGATAGGAAAGCTTAAATATATATCACAGAAAAAAAATCAGTTCGTTACTGAAGGCGAAGACTGTTCCACAGTGTGTGAGCTTGCACCTATGCAGGGCATAGGTACTTCCCCATCAGCTCTTGCAGCGCGAAGAACTGCTCCAGCTTGTTTCGGCAAGTGTTGAGTCGCGTAAACATGTCCCTCGCAAGGAGAGGAATTCGGTGAGGGTGAATAAATCACCATCACTGTTGCTGTCCGAGGTTGGACCGTTTGCGGTAGCCGCCACGCTGGCGTAGTACGCCCGAATCCAGGAGGATTCGTTTGACGGGGTTCGGTCGAGGGTTGACCTGTCGAAGTCCTTGAGGAATGTGGTGCTGGCTTTCCTCTTCTCCAGCGCCTCGAGGTAGGTCTTCCTAGCGGTGCACCCGCGGTAATTGGCAGTGTGGTTACCGTCACAGTTAGCACACTTCACGTTCCGCTTGTTCTGCTCGGCTTGGTTGTCCTTTCCCAGGGATGCTTTCTTGGGCAGCGTGCATGCAGCCGTGAGGTGGGCTGCGCTGCACTTGACACACTTCGGTGCCAAAGTGCAGTTCCGGGAACCGTGTCCAAAACGTTGGCATCGGTGACATTGGGCAGCATCGGAAGGCCGCTTACTGAAGTATCTCCAGCTCACCATGAATCCTTCCAGCGATTTAACTTTGCGCAGGTCCTGGATCTTAACGGAACCGCGTTCGAAGTACAGCAGCCAGAGAATCTGGTCTCCGACCTCGGTTACCTTATGCGAGAGCACTTTAGCTTCTCGCGGATAAATATTTTTTTTCGCGAGAATTACATCCACGAATTCCTTGGGTGGCACTAGGATGGAGAACCCAGTCACCACTACCTTTACCGGAAGGTTTTCCGGCGAATCATGCGTGTAGTACTGAATGTTTGCATCTTTCAGCGTTTTCAGCACTTTCTCGAAACGCGGGCGATCTCGTGTGATGATGTTTACGGACGACTTGTTAATCCGCATCAGGTATTGACAGTCGGCATCCGCCAATGCTCCCTCGATTTCAACAGCTGGGCGACCAGGCACTGTAATCGGGGCATTTTTTTGTTCGATTTTTTTGACTCTTGCTCCCCCGCGGTGGAGGTGCCCTTAGCCTGCGACGGTGTAGTAGAGCAATTCTCTACCAAAACCGGAAATGGATTTTATTTGTATTTTTTGATTTGGCTCAAACTTTGTGGGGGCCTTCCATATGACCAAATATGCTATTTTGTGTCATTGCTTCACCCATACAAGTCTCCATACAATTTTGGCAGCTGTCCATACAAAAATGGTATGTAAATATTCAAACAGCTGTAACTTTTGAGTGAATTTTCTGATCAATTTGGTGGCTTCGGCAAAGTTGTAGGTATTGTTGAGGACCTTTGAGAAAAATAGGTACACGGAAAAAAATTTGCAGATTTTTATCAACTTTTTTCACTAAAACTCAATTTCCCAAAATACGTATTTTTGATTTTCGAGATTTTTGATATGTTTTAGGGGACAAAATCCGCAACTTTTGAGCCATAGAAACATGGTCAAAATCTGCCGCCGAGTCATTAATTTTGAAAAATAGTGATTTTTGAAAAAAATCCAAGTTTCATGCAAAAACAATTTTTGACATTATTTTTTATTGCAAAATTGAATTTGCAATCGAAAAGTACTTTACAGATTT
This sequence comes from Culex quinquefasciatus, assembly GCF_015732765.1. Lineage (NCBI taxonomy): Eukaryota > Metazoa > Arthropoda > Insecta > Diptera > Culicidae > Culex > Culex quinquefasciatus. The sequence goes on from NC_051863.1 coordinate 102,288,164, forward strand.
TTTGATTAAGGGCTCCGTTTTCAAGATATAGCCACCGAAAGTTTGATTTTAGCGAAATATTTGCAGTTTTTCGATTTTTAAAAATAGTGACCATGAGTGACCATTTCTAAAAATATTAATTTTGAAAAGTTCAGAAAATTTGCTATAAAATTGTCTAAGAGACATTGAAGATTGGACCTCTGGTTGCTGAGATACAGCGGCTTAAAGAAAAAGAAACACGAAAATTGAAGTTTTCTAAGTCTCACCCAAACAGCCCACCATTTTCTAATGACGATATCTCAGCAATTAATGGTCCGATTTTCAATGTTAATACATGAAACATTCGTGAAATTTTCCGATCTTTTCGAAAAAAATATTTTGAATTTTTTTAAATCAAGACTAACATTTTAGATGGGCGTAATATTCAATGTTTGGCCCTTTTAAAATGTTAGTCTTGATTTAAAAAAATTCAAAATATTCTTTTCGAAAAGATCGGAAAATTTCACGAATGTTTCATGTATTAACATTGAAAATCGGACCATTAGTTGCTGAGATACCGTCATTAGAAAATGGTGGGCTGTTTGGGTGAGACTTAGAAAACTTCAATTTTCGTGTTTCTTTTTCTTTAAGCCGCTGTATCTCAGCAACCAGAGGTCCAATCTTCAATGTCTCTTAGACAATTTTATAGCAAATTTTCTGAACTTTTCAAAATTAATATTTTTAGAAATGGTCACTCATGGTCACTATTTTTAAAAATCGAAAAACTGCAAATATTTCGCTAAAATCAAACTTTCGGTGGCTATATCTTGAAAATGGAGCCCTTAATCAAAAAATCTGTAAAGTACTTTTCAATTGCAAATTCAATTTTGCAATAAAAAATAATGTCAAAAATTGTTTTTGCATGAAACTTGGATTTTTTTCAAAAATCACTATTTTTTCAAAAATTAATGACTCGGCGGCAGATTTTTTGACCATGTTTCTCTATGGCTCAAAAGTTGCGGATTTTTGTCCCCTAAAACATATCAAAAAATCTCGAAAATCAAAAAATACGTATTTTGGGAAATTGAGTTTTAGTGAAAAAAAAGTTGATAAAAAATCTGCAAATTTTTTTCCGTGTACCTATTTTTTTCTCAAAAGTCCTCAACAATACCTACAACTTTGCCGAAGACACCAAATTGATCAGAAAATTCACTCAAAAGTTACAGCTGTTTGAATATTTACATACCATTTTTGTATGGACAGCAGCCAAAATTGTATGGAGACTTGTATGGGTGAACCAATGACGCAAAATAGCTTATTTGGTCATAGGGAAGGCCCCACAAAGTTTGAGTCAAATCAAAAAATACAAAAAAATAAAATGGTCGAAATCGGCCGATTTCGTAGAGAGTTGCTCAGTAGTAACACCATCGCCACCTCTGACGTCGTTGTCGTCGTCTCCTTTGTTGTCATCAGACAACGCAGCGAAACCGTTTGAGGTTGGAACCGCCGTCGAGGAAGTTCCCGGCTTGTTGGTGGACAATCCACTGGTTCCAGGTTGATCCGGGTTGGCAAGTGCCGCTAGTCCACGCGTACGTATGGGGCTACGCGCAGGTACGTAGTTGGATGGCAGCTTCAGCAGGTTTGTTGACCGTTTGGAGCCAGACGAGGAGGTCTTTCCGATGCTGCTGCAGGAACTGGCCCGGCCACGTCCTCGAGGTGCACTCGAGCTGCCACGGCCGCGGGTGTTCCTGCACATCGTGCGGGGAAGAACTCGCGATTAATACAACGCACTTTCACCGTAAATCGAAAAAAATTCGCGGAGCATCAACACAGGCGATGTTACTGCGAACAGGGTAACGACCCCAAAGTACAACTAAATTAAATTAAAATATAGATTGCGCAATCTTGGCCCGTATTGTTGCCGTGCTTCTAGAATATATGAAAACCTTTGTATTGGGATTCGATTTTTTTTTTCATTTTAGATTATAGTATATTTTAGTGAATTAAAATCACAACTTTTGAAAAATAACTGTGTGTTTTAAAATTAATTGAACACTTGCCCAGTTGTTTTGCTATCATTAGTTTCCAAGATATCGTGTGAGTGTTGACGAAAATTTTAATTTTTACGAAAAAAACAGTTTAAGCGATGCTGTAGGAATTTCATAAAGATTCAAAACATTTTTAAACGAGCCCAAACATGTTAAATATGGTTATAAATGCAGAAAAATGCATTTGAGATTGTTTTCAGTTGATTCGACTTCCATTTTCATTAAACATTTTTAGTTTTTTTTTATTTTTAAGGGATTAATTTTCGGACCAATTTTGAAGGGGGTGACATAAAAAAATTAAAATAAAATAGTTCAACAATTTTCTATTAAGTTTAAAAAAAACCGGAAAAACAAAAATCAGTTCAATTCTTCAATCATCAATGAATATTATTTTTGTTTCAACCAATAAAATATTTTGTTTGCTTCAAATATATTTGTAAATTTAATAATCAGTTTTTTATATAATCATAATGTTACAAATACAAATATGCGAGAAAATCCATAAAATACTTGAAATTCAAAAAACTTAGTTGACTCCATTCTTTTTGTAGGTGTTTTCAAGTTAATGCAATATATTCACAATTCATTGAAAGGTAAATTCTGAAGTCTTAAGGATAAAAACTAAAAAGTTTTTTGACAACTGTGTAACATAACTTAAGAAAATCATAGATTTTCCAACATGATGCATAAAGTTCTAAAATTTTATTCCATTAGAAAAGTTTCTTTGAAAAAAACAGTTTGTTCAAAAATTCTTAATATGGATTTATATTTTTTATACGCAACTTAAAATGTTTTTTAAATCATTTCATAAAATGAAAATAAACTGATTCTGGAAATATTTATTAAAAAAATCAGAATTAAAAAAAACGTAAAAACTGAAAAAACACAGAATTGATCAAATCGCGGATTTGGCGCAGATTTTCTGGTTAATTTTGCTCAGGTGCGGATGCTAAGTTTGAAAAAAAATAATGAAGAGTGAATGTAATAGATTAGATTTTTTAGAAGTTGTTGCTGAAACCAAATTGAATTTTCTTCCGAAAATGTTTGTTCGTATTTTCTTAATAAGAATCGTCAAAATAATCTTCATGTACAGATTGGCCTTTAAAATTTATTTTTGATGATTAGTTAAATAAATGTATTACTACACTCAATTTTAGATGGGCTTTAACCCGTAGAAAGACATTTTTTTCTAAATTTTTACATTCTTGGGAAAAAAAAGATCTAAACATTCAAATATGAAAGCTCCAACATTCAAAATTCAATGCTTAGGAAATCCAAAATTATTTTTATTTTATTTTTATTAAACAAACAATCCAAAAATTAAAAAAAAAATCGAAATCGAAAATCAAAAACAAATCCAAAATTTTTATATTTAATTCTTTTTTCTCTTAAATTCTTAAATTCTTAAATTCTTAAATTCTTAAATTCTTAAATTCTTAAATTCTTAAATTCTTAAATTCTTAAATTCTTAAATTCTTAAATTCTTAAATTCTTAAATTCTTAAATTCTTAAATTCTTAAATTCTTAAATTCTTAAATTCTTAAATTCTTAAATTCTTAAATTCTTAAATTCTTAAATTCTTAAATTCTTAAATTCTTAAATTCTTAAATTCTTAAATTCTTAAATTCTTAAATTCTTAAATTCTTAAATTCTTAAATTCTTAAATTCTTAAATTCTTAAATTCTTAAATTCTTAAATTCTTAAATTCTTAAATTCTTAAATTCTTAAATTCTTAAATTCTTAAATTCTTAAATTCTTAAATTCTTAAATTCTTAAATTCTTAAATTCTTAAATTTAAATTTAAATTCTTAAATTCTTAAATTCTTAAATTCTTAAATTTAAATTCTTAAATTCTTAAATTCTTAAATTCTTAAATTCTTAAATCTTAAATTCTTAAATTTAAATTCTTAAATTCTTAAATTCTTAAATTTAAATTTTAAATTCTTAAATTCTTAAATTCTTAAATTCTTAAATTTTAAATTCTTAAATTCTTAAATTCTTAAATTCTTAAATTCTTAATTTTAAATTCTTAAATTCTTAAATTCTTAAATTTAAATTCTTAAATTCTTAAATTCTTAAATTCTTAAATTCTTAAATTCTTAAATTCTTAAATTCTTAAATTCTTAAATTCTTAAATTCTTAAATTCTTAAATTCTTAAATTCTTAAATTCTTAAATTCTTAAATTCTTAAATCTTAAATTCTTAAATTCTTAAATTCTTAAATTCTTAAATTCTTAAATTCTTAAATTCTTAAATTCTTAAATTTTAAATTCTTAAATTTTAAATTCTTAAATTCTTAATTCTTAAATTCTTAAATTCTTAAATTCTTAAATTCTTAAATTCTTAAATTCTTAAATTCTTAAATTCTTAAATTCTTAAATTCTTAAATTCTTAAATTCTTAAATTCTTAAATTCTTAAATTCTTAAATTCTTAAATTCTTAAATTCTTAAATTCTTAAATTCTTAAATTCTTAAATTCTTAAATTCTTAAATTCTTAAATTCTTAAATTCTTAAATTCTTAAATTTTAAATTCTTAAATTCTTAAATTCTTAAATTCTTAAATTCTTAAATTCTTAATTTTAAATTTAAATTCTTAAATTCTTAAATTCTTAATTCTTAAATTCTTAAATTCTTAAATCTTAAATTCTTAAATTCTTAAATCTTAAATTCTTAAATTTAAATTTAAATTTAAATTTAAATTCTTAAATTTTAAATTTAAATTCTTAAATTCTTAAATTTAAATCTTAAATTCTTAAATTCTTAAATTCTTAAATTCTTAAATTCTTAAATTCTTAAATTCTTAATTCTTAAATTCTTAAATTCTTAAATTCTTAAATTCTTAAATTCTTAAATTCTTAAATTCTTAAATTTAAATTCTTAAATTCTTAAATTCTTAAATTCTTAAATTCTTAAATTCTTAAATTCTTAAATTTAAATTCTTAAATTCTTAAATTCTTAAATTCTTAAATTCTTAAATTCTTAAATTCTTAAATTTAAATTCTTAAATTCTTAAATTCTTAAATTCTTAATTCTTAAATTTAAATTCTTAAATTTAAATTTTAAATTTAAATTCTTAAATTTAAATTCTTAAATTCTTAAATTCTTAAATTCTTAAATTCTTAAATTCTTAAATTCTTAAATTCTTAAATTCTTAAATTCTTAAATTCTTAAATTCTTAAATTCTTAAATTCTTAAATTCTTAAATTCTTAAATTCTTAAATTCTTAAATTCTTAAATTCTTAAATTTAAATTCTTAAATTCTTAAATTCTTAAATTCTTAAATTCTTAAATTTAAATTCTTAAATTCTTAAATTCTTAAATTTAAATTTTAAATTCTTAAATTCTTAAATTCTTAAATTCTTAAATTCTTAAATTCTTAAATTCTTAAATTCTTAAATTCTTAAATTCTTAAATTCTTAAATTCTTAAATTTTTAAATTCTTAAATTCTTGAATTTTCAAATTCTTGAATTCTTATATTGTTTAATCCTTTAAAAATCAGACAAAATTCAAAAATTCTGCACCTACTACAAAATAAAATAAAACTGAAGAATTCTTAAGTGCTACTATTTTTGTCACCATCTGATAACATTGGTACAATTTTGGAGTCATAGTTTAGGTTAGAGAAAATTTGAGAAGAGAATAATACAAATTTCGTGCTTCGATTTTCCTGAGTTTGCGGACGTTTATCGAGTACGAACTGTATTAAAATTGTCAAATCCTAAAATTTTATTATTTTTAAGTTTTAGATTTTTTTATTTGTTTTTATTTTTGAATTTAATTTTTATTTAGTTTTTATATCTAATTTTTTTTAATGTTTAAATTTCTATTTTTGCCAAAATTATTGTTATGGCTTTTCTCACTGGTTAACTTTTATATAGCAAATGTAAATTCGCCATATAATTGTAAGCGTTTGAAAAATCTGCGTTCTTATATTCGGCGTCATGAGGCTATTCTGGATATAAAGTTGTATTTATTGAATACAATATTATTTAAACGTTTGTGATTGTTGTTGTCCTTCCGACGAAGCCCTTGAATATAAAACGAGTTTAATTTTTGTCCTCAAATACTCTCTTTATCATAAAGAATGAAATTATTATAAAACTCTCTTGTATGCCTTCTATGCATATCCGTAACAACCCTGCATGTTACATATGTTTGGTGGGAATAAACCTAGAAAGGGGGGGGGGGGTGTGAGAAAAGGGGGGGGAGAGGGGTGACACCGGGCAGCCCGCCCCGGGTGACACCCGGCCTTAGTACGCCTCTGCTCAGTGAGTTCGACGATCCCGCTTGCCTTCGTACTCTGTATTATGCTCTCGTACGATCCCATCTGGAAACCTCCTGTATTATCTGGGCACCTTACCATCAGAACTGGATCGACAGGATCGAACGTATTCAGCGAAAGTTCGTCTGGTTTGCTGCTATAAACTTTAACTGGCGTGACCCTTCAAATCTTCCCCCGTATGAACACAGATGCGAGCTGCTGGGATTGATGACGCTCGAGAACAGACGGAAGCTGTCGAAAGCCATGTTTGCTGCCAAGCTGCTCACGGGTGAACTGGACTGTCCTAACCTTCTCGAACAACTAGGCGCCGCAGTTCAAGCTAGATCTCTTCGTACTCGCAGCGGATTTTTGCATCGTACGCTCAGCTTTACCGAGTACATGCGACACTCGCCATTCCGTTCGATGTGTTCGACATTCAACGATTTCTTCGACTTGTTCGAGTTTGGAGAATCAACTACATCATTTCGAACTAAACTAACAGAATGAACGTCCTCGTCGATCCACCAGGTGATTACCATTCCATAAGTTATGCTCTACATTCAGTATTCTACCGGACCTTTTTTTTGTAGGTGGTGATGATCGTGCATTCGTCGTTTAGCGTTTTCTGTTTAGTGTTTACATGCTGTTTTTTTTTAATTACTTGACCATTTTGTACTATATTGTAAAGCGAACAAACAACAACAAAACTTCATTAAGACCATGTGGTCGGATGATTTTACTAAATAAATAAATATTACACCCTAATGGAACAACTTTCTTGATACAGTACGGGCACCTCGTATGATGTTCTACACTGAAAGAAACCAACATTGCAATCTCAAGTGTTTTTTCACGTGAGAGTCTCCAAACATCAACACAATAAATTCACGTGCTTTTCCTTTGGTTTTGACATGACTTTCATTATGAATGCATGTGAAAACCGCATTCGTTTCATCAATTTTTATCCACTATTTTTTCATTGGATTTTCATGTTTGATTCAAGTGAATTGCTCTTGGATTCACCCCAACTGCCCTATACAATGAAGTTCATGTGTAAAGCACGTTACTTTGACTTGATTTGATTTTGAGTGTGAAGGCACAGGCACAGGCAATCAAGATGGCGCGTGATCACGACGAATCATTTGCACGGTTCAATTTCCCGGACCAAATTGTTAATTTTCTCCTTGGTAAATATAGTTTAAATTGTTTGCAATGAAATGCAGTTTACTAAAAGTCTTTTGTGTCCACAGATGCTCAGGTTGACCCCGATAATCCGGATAAAATTGTTGAAATCGAGACACAGCAGCCGCTTCAATCAACATCCGGAACAAACGCTGATCATTCACTGCGCCGGCCCGGAGGAGCGCACCAGCGGCTTCAATCAACATCCGGCAAAAACGCGGACCATTCGCCGCACGCGCCCGGCGGAGCGCACCAGCAGCCGCAATCAACATCTGGCTGGGAAAAGATTCCGAAGGAAGAGGGCGGAACGGAACAGGTGCTGTTGGGATATTTTGTCCGATCGCCACCTTGCCCCAGAGGCGCTCAGGTAAAGAAGAAGATTCTCGGTTCTGAGTTGGTTTATTTAGTTCTTGTACGCTTTTTCCAGATACCTGCTGCGAACGAGATACAGCAGCCGCTTCAATCAACATCCAACATTCAATTGAATTCGAGTGCTGCAGGTTATTTGATTTTAAATAAAATTCTACGTAAAAATTCAAAAGATTATCTCTTGAAAATGAAAAAAAAATTGATTTGTATGTGAAATCCTATCAATTTCATTATGAATTTCACATGATAATCATGTGCTATGACACGTGAAGCTAACGTGTTTTTCATTATATTGAGATAAGAATTTCACGTGATAATCATGTGTGATGACACTTGAAGTATACATGCTTTCCATATGAAGCTAACGTGGCACGCGATTGATTTTTTTTATATGATTTACACGTGACATTCACATGCCAAGTCGTATGGGGCAGATTCATGTGTAAAACATGGGAAGTTGCTATGTTGGTTTCTTTCAGTGTAAGCTGATTGGTATAGTATGTATACAGTGCACATGATTCAAAAAATTAAAGTTTGGAGAATTAATCTGCATTATAACAAAAACTCAAAGTCAAAAAGTTCATAAATTGTGTTCAATTTTAGATAACTCATACAGAAATTTTCGACTCCGGCTCCGACTCCGACTTCAGCTCATACAATTTAGCCGATTCCGACTCCAGCTATTCGAGTTTTGACGACTCCGAATCCAAATCTAGGTCCCCAAAAAGACCCGACTCTACCGACTTCGGCTCCGACTCCGACTCCGACTCCACATCCCTGCATTCGGGGATATTAAATTTTCGGGAAAATGATTTTCGAGGAAGTGGCATTCTGGGAGAAAAGATTTTCGGTGATGTGGCATTTTCGGGGATATGGGATTCGAGAAAGTGGGATTCGGAGATAAGGGATAAAGCCTAAGACAAGAAATGTGGATTATAGTGTAGAAGGTTTCAGTTTCCGCGTTGTTGGACCCAAAAATGTATTGACTTCAAAGCTTTGAACGATTATAGCTTCGAATGTCTTGAATCTTTCGTTTCACTTTGATTGTACTCGACTCAGGTCAAGATGAGTGATTTTTGGGCCAACATTTTGGAAGAAATAACTTGAAAACAATTTTTTATTGAGTGAACAAAATACTCAACTTTATTTAAGAAACAATGTTATCTTTTGATTATTATAAAAGATCAGATGTAAATGTGTTATTCTTATAATGAATTAAACCGTCGAATAACAAAACTATATATATATATATATATATATATATATATATATATATATATATATATATATATATATATATATATATATATATATATATATATATATATATATATATATATATATATATATATATATATATATATATATATATATATATATATATATATATATATATATATATATATATATATATATATATATATATATATATATATATATATATATAAATATATATATATATATCTGCATTATATATATATATATATATACAGCAATTCCCCACGAAAACAGCATGGAAAAAAGTGCTCGGATCGAGTTTTTTTTTCTGGGGGTTCCCTGGCCGAAATAATTAGACCCGCATTTTTTTGTTTGGCCATTACGGTGACCTACGCCGTGTTTGGTGGTTTGAAATATGGCCATTTTCGCCAATTTTGGCAAAAACCACTTTTTTTCGAAAAATCATATCTCCGCGTCATTTCATCCGATTTCAATTGTCTTATACGCAAATGAAAGGTGATAAGTTGGCCTTTCAAAGAAAAATAATACGAAGTTTCAAAAATCTAGCCTAACATATGAAAAGGGCGTATGAAACATTAAAATGCCATTTTGACGGTGTCTGGACCAAAGAGCCTATGTTTGGAAATATTTTTATCGGATTCCCCGGAAATTTTTACGTAACATACTAAAAAATGGGAGGATCAACAGGATTCCGAGATATGATTTTTTGAAAATAAAATCCGTGTTTTCGACGCGCCGCGTGCGAAAACCGGAAAATGACGAAATCGGCAAAAAATTATCTTTTTTCACTAAAACTGAAAAAAGTAAATCTTTCCCAGTTCCTGAGGGGAACACCCATGAAGAGTATCGGGGCCGGCATTTACAAAGCGGATTCAGTGGCAGTTTTTCACTCAACTAATGTTAACATGTTTAGGTTAATGTTAACATTCCTTAGGTCGCCTCCCTAAGGTGTCGTGATAAGGTCCAGTTTGTGACGATACCTAGGACGATACACTACCTTCCCTTTACTAAGCAATCGAATCCAGAAGAGAAAAGATCACCAGTTGTGTTGGTCCGAGCCGGGATTTGAACCCCGATCTACCGCTTACGAGGCGGAAGCGTTACCACTAGGCTACGTGGCTCGGTCACTGAAATAACTTTAAAATTTCAGCGATGACCTATACATGTCTGGGTACCAAAATTGTCGTAATTAAAATACGCAACTTTTGGTACCGTAAACTGGGGTGACTTTGATAGCCCGGGGGACATTGATAGAAATTTGATTTGGCCACTAATTTTGATACATCCAATGTAACAGTCACATTTTTGCATATATGTTCGATAATAAGCTATCCCTTAATATTTACATACTCAAAATTCTCAAAAATGTTTAGATATTAATTTGACGGCCATTTGAAAAACCTATCAAAGTCACCCAGGGCTATCAAAGTCACCCCAGTTTACGGTACCCTAACATGTATAGGTCATCGTTAAAATTTCTAAGTTATCGCAGTTTTAGTGAAAAAAGTTTATTTTTTGTCGATTTCGTCATTTTTTAGTTTTTGCGCGTGGCGCGTCGAAAAAATCATTAATTTATTTTTAAAAAATCGTATCTCGGAAACGTACGGTTTGACATCGCCAATTTTTAATAATAATATGTGAAATTTTCCGAGGAATCCGATAAAGATATTTTCAGACATAGGCTCTTTGGTCCAGACACGGTCAAAACGCGATTTTAAGTTTTCATACGACTTTTTCAAATGTTAAGCTGGATTTTGAAATTTCTTACTATTTTTTCAAATAGCCAAACTAATCACCTTTCTTTTGCGTCTAAGACAGCCAAAATCGGATGAAATGACAAGGAGATATGATTTAAGTGGTTTTGGAAAAAATACGAAAATTGCCATTTTTCGAACCACCCTAGCAAGATGTAGGTCACCCTAATGGCCAAACAAAAAAATACGCGTCTAATTATTTTGGCCAAGGAACCCCCAGAAAAATTTTGAGTCCGATCGGAGAACTTTTTTTTCGGTTTAGGCTCTTTTCAAATGAAATTGCTGTATATATTAGAGTGTAACAAAATTGACTTTTTGGCGGGCATTCAGGGGTTTGTTCCGGTGGGCATTCTGAGCCCAAATCCCAAATATGAGCTTGATTGGACGTAACAGGAGCTGGCGCTCCGCCTTTCTATTTTAAATGGGATTTAACCCGTAAAAAAAGATTTTTTCAAAAATGTCACTTTTAGAGGTAACAAAAAGCAAAGTAATCCACTTTAACGACCCCCGGGTCTTTTGTGGTCTCTGTTGCAAGTTTCTGCTCATTTCTAGGCGTCCGAAGGTTATGTGTGGTGAGTCGCCCAAAACCTCTTTTACGCAAATGGACCGACGTTTTACTTCCCCATCCGATAGAAGGCGTGGTCAGGCAAATCTGAGCTTGATTGAGTCAAAATCTCGTTTTCGAAACGAGATTTTGACTCAATCAAGCTCAAATTTTGATTTGGGCTTAGTATGCCCACCGGAACAAACCCTTGAATGCCCACCAAAAAGTCATTTTTGTTACACTCTAATATATAAGTACGGCAAGTTTGATTTGATTGCAACTTCAGTAATTTGTACTGAGTGTATAAAAGGAAGAGTAACATATATGCATTGTCATATTGAAATCCTTTGATTGATATTTATGGTCTACAGGACTTGCAAATTCTCACAATTTCTAAACTTGGAGTCCTCTTTTCCAAATATCCAAGTGATCATTTGGCGAGCCTTCATTGAAGCTCGAACTACATTACGATTTTTGTACCAATGCGCTGATGGTGATGGTTCTCGATGCCCCTAAAAAAGATGATGATTACAAGATTTTTTTTTTTTTGCTACAACGATTAATTTACCTGAAGAGCACAATGCACCTTTTTCAGGCGTATTTGAGACAAAACTCCAGCCAGCAACGTGTCAACGTTATGATTTATGGCCACTGATACCTCGATGAATTTTATCTTGTGTGTACAGGCCATACATTTTCCATCTGAATAAAAGATTACAGTTTTTTTTATTGGAATAGCGGAAAAACAAGAAAAGAAGACTCAATCTAAATTCCATTCGGAATAGAAAAATGACGTTATACCGGATGCTGTGATTATGAAATGTTGAACAGTAACAGTTTTTGTTGCATTTCACTAAATAACCCATCAACACCCTGTAACAAATTGTAATGTGCCAACCTGTTTTTTTTGCCGAAATTTAGATGTGAAGAATCGGAATTTTATTATAAAAAACGTTACTTAATCCACCCTTAGGTGGTTGGTGCCTTCCTCACATTTAAAAGGTAATGCTATCCAAAATAGGGCGGACCTTTAAGTGTTCTATCAATTTGACTAATTATTCATCTCATTATTATTTCAGGGCACTTATGTGCTTACAACTTATGATAGCGTAGTCAAATCTCCAATTCAATTTGTGCCCGTTGGAAAGGCTTATTAATTATCTATCCAAAGATAGGTCGCATGATATATTTGGACAACATTTTCATCAAAATACCTGAGATTTGGCCTCCAAAAAGTGTATAAATAACACTTAAGTGCTTATAACTTTTGATAGGGTTGCAGATCTTTTATGTTTTGAATGTCTTTCGATTACCTATCCAACGACAGGTCGCATGATAGATCCGGACATCGTTTTCATCAAAATATCTGAGAACCGCCCTCCAAAAGTGCATAAATATCACTTAAGTGCTTATAACTTTTGATAGGGTTGTCAGATTTTCAATGTTTTGGACGCGTTGGAAAGGTCTTTTGATTACCTGTTCAACGATAGGTCGCATGATAGATCCGGACAACGTTTTCATCATGATATCTGAGATCCGGCTTCCAAAAAGTACATAAATAACACTTAAGTGGTAATAACTTTTGATAGGGTTGTAAGATCTTCAATGTCTTGGATGCGTTGGAAAGGTCTTTTAAATACCTTTCTAAAAATGTATAACATGCCGGGTTTTCTTACAAAAACCACCCTTTTTACAATCTTCCGGACTTTTGTTAAAATCGTTTTTTTAGCATAACTTTTGAAGTACTTAACTAAACTGCATAATTTTTAATACCGACTTATGGGACCCCAAGACGGATCGAATGACGCCAAAACGGACAAAATCGGTTAAGCCAATGTTGAGATAATCGAGTGACAATTTTTTTATCAACATCCCACCACACACACAGACATTTGCTCAGAATTTGATTCTGAGTCGATAGGTGTACATGAAGGTGGGTCTAGGAGGTCTAATTGAGAAGTTCAGTTTTCGAGTGATTTTATAGCCTTTCCTCAGTAAGGTGAGGAAGGCAAAAATACAGCAAAATAAAATTGTTCGAGTGAGCGGGATTGATTCAACTCTGCCCCGTAAAAAAATGTTCTTCGTGGTGCGAAATGCTCCGAGCCATGTACGAGTAGAGCAAATAAAGTTCGTTTTGTTTCTACGCTCCGCGGTTTTTAATTTGTCCGGAACAAGCCGTTCGTTCGAGTCTGTTAATATATGTAACGATAGTGCAAATTTGGAACATATTACAGATCGGTCAATGTTTAAAAAAAATAGAAAATCCATATTTGAACATAATTATTCGTTTTTACCTGCATTTGAAAGCTTTTGTTGTGATCTTTCGACTGATGTTTCGATAAATTGCATATTTTAGTGTTTAATGTTAAAATGTAAAAAAAATCATTGGCCCATGTAATCCACAAATTCGGAACACTTTTTTTTCTTACAAATGTAAATCCAATAAATTCTTAGTTTAACTATGGTTTTGTAAATAGTTTGATCAAAAAATTTGTGCATTGGGGGTCGTGCATAAACCACGTGGCCTCCTTAGGGGGGGGGAGGGGGTCCGAAATCCGACCGAAAAAAAACCATGAAAAGCCATGGGGGGGAGGGGGGGGTCGACGGCTGACCACGTGGCCTTTCAAAAGAAAATCTGTTCTTAAAAAAATACGCGCTTTGAGTTTACTTATATGCATACATTTTTTGTTACACTTCAAAACCATACAATTACTGTGTTTAAAATTATTACTTATATTTCATAATATGTCATAATATTTTCAAATTTAATATTTAATTATATATTTCAGCAGATTCATATCAATACATTGAGCCTGTTATTGAATGTATACTTTTTAATACTCATGTAACTACGTCTTACAAAAGTTTAAAAGCTGTTAAATTATAAAGTGACAGTATCCAAAGCTAATATACCCTAAAAAATGCGTACCAAAATGCAAACAAAATTTCATTTTTTTGTTGATAGTATCTTGTAGCTAAAAATGTGCTTGCAAATTTGCATTGAAAGTAGATGTAGTCTTCGATAGTTCTATTCTCGAACAGCTTAAAAAATAAATATTGCTGAAAATTTTCGTAACAAGGCAAAAAACTAAATATGTATTATAAATGAAGTGTCTAAAAATGATCCTCGGCGAAAAAAAAATATTTTCAAAATCTTAGATCTTAGCTAATTACCGTAGCTGGTCCTATAAGTGATCGAAGAATCTTTTTCGAAAGATTTCCTTTTGACACATAAAACAAACTCAAGATATCTTGTATCTCCTCTCTCATACAATTTTTTTAAGTACAAAGAAACTAAAAACCCCAATTTCAGGATTATCGCGCAAAATTTCAGTTTCACTACCTCATTTGCAAGTGAAACGTCTCACATTAAAAAATAACACTGGAACGCCCAACGCATGTCCAACTTACACGGACGCCCAAGCCTCCCAAAAAAGTTGGAACGGTAACTTCAACTCGCTGGTTCTCGGGCATTACTCAACCAATCGGGACGATTCTTGTTTCCACTGATTTGTAAGAATGTCTAGATGTCTAGTTCTAGAACTTTGCAGAACTTAATTTGATCAAATTTGTAATTTTTGCGACCGAAAACATCGTTCCACCTTTTTTAAAACGACTGCCTCTGCGGAATTTTTGGCGAATATTTTTACACGCAAAAAAAAAGTTGGAACGATGTTTTAGATCGCAAAAATAACAAATTTGATCAAATTGAGTTCTGCAAAGTTCTAGGATCATCTAGACATCACTGGAAAGAAGAATCATCTTGATTGGTTGAGTTATGACAGAGAACCATTGAGTTGAAGTTACCGTTCCAACTTTTTGGAGCCTTGGGCGTTGGAATGTTAATGTTAATAGGGACCATCTCTTGAGCCAAAGAGAAACATGGGCAAACATTTTAGATTTTTAGAGAAAAAAAACGAGCTTCAAGCATACATTGTTTTTGTTTCTTAATTAATTTAAGATTAAAAAAATAGGGGCCAAAGGTGCCCTTTCCTGAAAATATTAGTTTTTCTTTAAGCTGAGAACTTCATATTTGAGATAAAACCACTCAAATATAGAACTCGATTTGATCAAATTTGTAATTTATGTGATCAAAAACGTTCAAAAGTTGGAATGATTGCTCTAGTAAAATAATCGCCCGTAAACCTGTAAGCTGAAGTTACTGTTCCAACGTTTTAGGGAGGCTTGGGCATCCGTGTATATTGGACATGCGTTGGGCGTTGGTGTTAATAATTTCAAAGATATTGAAAAGATTGAAAAAATAACTTATATTTAATATTTTATTTGTATTTATTTTAAGGTAGTATTTCAGCAATCAGAAGTTGGATCAAAAATCTTAAATCGTAGATAATTTCCTATCCAAACAACTGAAAAAAAAATGTAAATAAATTCAATTTTTTACCTCAATCTTTTTTTAAATTTATTAAAACACGTAGTTGATAACAAATTCTATTTAAAGTAAGAGTAAGACTTAAACAATTTGGATGTCCATGACTAGAAGAATGATTTTTAGCCCGTTGTCTACAACTTTGCCAAAGACACGAAATCGATTTTTCCGATTATTTTCACATAACTTTTGTTTGAGCAATTTTATACAAAATCGGTCTTTATTCTTTAATTTTAATTTTTGATTTTTTAATCCGTCTGAAACTTTTTGGTGCCCAAGCCATTTTGCATCATTAGTTTGTCCATATAGTTTTCCATACAAATTTGGCAGCAATGAAAATTAAAAAATCATGTGAAGAAATTTTGGTCGATTTGGTGTCTTCGGCAAAGTTGTAGGTATGGATAAGGACTACACTGAAAAAAAGATAAATGGTAATTTATTTTGCTGATTTTTAATTTCACTTTTTGTCACTTAAACATGATTTGCAAAAACACTATTTTTTTGATTTTGCCAATTTTTCAGAAATTTTCAGAACGGGCAAAAATCTTTGTTTGAGTTATGAATTTTGAATCATTACTGATTAAAAAAATCGAAATATTGACCGCAACTTAAATTCAATTTAATTTTTGATGTAAAATCGAATTTGTAATCTAAAAGTACATTAGTGAAATTTTCATAAAGTGCACCGTGTTCAAGTTATAGCTGTTTTTAGGTTACTTTTTAAAAAAATAGTTGCAGTTATTAATTTTAATAAATTAGTGCCCATGTTTGCCCACTTTTGAAAAAATATTTTGAAATGCTGAGAAAATTCTTTGTTGCTTTGTTGCTGAGATATGCAAAGATTTTAAAACAGAAAAATTGATGTTTACTACCCAAACAACCCATAATTGTCTTATGTCGATATCTCAGCAACTAATGGTGCGATTTTCAATGTTTATAAATAAAACTTTCGTGAAATTTTCCGATCTTTTCGAAATCAATATAATAAAAAAAATAATTAAGACTAACATTTCAAAATGTCGCAATATTGAATGTTTGTCCCTGTCTCTGATTCTTGTATGGAGAAAAAAAATTACAAAGCTCGACTTTTTTGGACACACTGAATCATTTGAACCAATCATGCTTAATTAAAAAGAAAAGTTGCTTTAGTTTGGATTTTTATGAATGTTTGGAATAAAATAAATATTAACTAGGAGCTTTCATAACTAGATTTTTTCCTTAAAATAAAATGAAAATTTATTTTTTATTTTAAAATAAAATGAAAATTTTTTTAATAAAATGAAAAAATAATTACGAGTCATCTCTGCGATACGGCTTTACGCAGTAGGCCTGGCCGCTTTAACGCTTGTGATGTTTCAATGCATTTCAATGCAATGGCGCACTACAAATGTTAATAAATGACAAGAAGAGTGCTAGGCGTCATCTAACCTAAGACACTCTCCAGGAATCCGAGGTTCGTTTTTTGATACCTCGTGACGGAGGGGCGGTACGACCCCTTCAATTTTTGAACATGCAAAAAGAGGTGTTTTTCAATAATTTGCAGCCTGTAACGGTTATGAGATAGAAATTTGATGTCAAAGGGACTTTTATTTAAAATAAGACGCCCGATTTGATGGCGTACTTAGAATTTCGGAAAACGTATTTTCATCGAGAAAAACACTAAAAAGTTTTAAAAACTCTGCCATTTTCCGTTACTTGACAGCCATAAATTTTGGAACATGTCATTTTATGGGAAATTTAATGTACTTTTCGAATCTACATTGGTCATTTTTCATTTAGAACAAAAATTAAAATTTCGTGTTTTCTAACTTTGCTGGGTTATTTTTGGAGTGTAACAATGTTCTACAAAGTTGTAGGGCTGACAATTACAAAAATTGATATATAAACATAAGGTTTGCTTATAAATATCACGAGTAATCGCGGTTTTACGAAAAAAGTTTTTAAAAAGTTGGTCGTCGTTGATCATGGCCGTTCATGGTCACCCGCGACAGACACGGACGACGAAACAAAGAAAAACGCAAAAAGTAACTTTTTCAAAACTTTTTTCGTAAAACCGCGATAACTCGTAATATTTATAAGCAAACCCTATGTTTATATATCAAATTTTGTAATTGTCTGCCCTAAAACTTTGTAGAACATTGTAACACTCCAAAAAATAACCCAGCAAAGTAAGAAAAAACACGAAATTGTTAAATGAAAAATTTTGTTCTAAATGAAAAAATGACCCTTCTGCACGGAGAGACCGTGCCCAGAAATTTTAACAATTAAAATTGTTGATTTTACTTTCGTAAATTTTGACAAAAACGTACTTGTTGCTGCCAATTTTCAGTTAAAATAACCAAAATTCGATATTACAGTCATGCCTCGGTTTTGCACGCCTCGGTTTGCACTGCCCCGGTTTTGCACCGTTCAGCTGCACGGTCCAGTGCTTAACCGAGGCACAGAGCTTATGGGTTTTTGGCTATATGGGAGACATTGGCTTTAATCGTATGAAAAATCATGCAAACATCAAAAAATTATAGTGTTTTGGAATCGGGATGATGTCAGTTATCCATTAAAATTATAATTTCATGAAAATTTTCACAAAAATATGTATTTTTCTGTATTTCGAAAATGCATTTTTTTCTCTAAAGAATCCAAAAATATATTGTTATTGCAATATGGGTATCAAATGATCAGGGTTTTCCATACATTTTGGATATAATAACAACATTTTTAGAAAATACTCAATGTTTTTACAAAACTACGTTTTTTCGAAAAAAAAAAATACTCAAAATTTAAATTATTATGATATGGGTATCGAACGATCGGGATTTTTCATACATTTCGAATGTAATAACAACATTTTTAGAAAATACTCAAAATTATCACAAAACTACGTATTTTTGAATAAAATACTCAAAATTTCAATTTTTACAATACGGGTATCAAACGATCGGAATTTTTTCATACATTTCGAATGTAATAACAACAATTTTAGAAAATACTCAAAATTTTCATAAAACTACGTATTTTTGTAATTTTTCAAAATTTCAGTTTTACAACATGGGTATCAAATAATCAAAT
This sequence comes from Culex quinquefasciatus, assembly GCF_015732765.1. Classification (NCBI taxonomy): domain Eukaryota; kingdom Metazoa; phylum Arthropoda; class Insecta; order Diptera; family Culicidae; genus Culex; species Culex quinquefasciatus. The sequence continues at coordinate 102,306,974 of NC_051863.1, forward strand.
CAATTTTTCTCAAAAATACATAGTTTTGTGAAATTTTTTAAGTATTTTCATTTTTTAATAACTTTCGAAATGTATGAAAAAATCCTTATCGTTTGACACCCATATTATAAAAATAGAAATTTTGAGTATTTTGTTTTCGAAAATACGTAGTTTTGTGAAAATTTTGAGTATTTTCAAAAAACGTTGTTATTACATTCGAAATGTATGAAAAAACCCCGATCGCTTGATACCAACATTGTAAAAACGGACATTTTGAGTATTTTTTTCGAAAATACGTAGTTTTGTGAAAATTTTGAGTGTTTTCAAAAAATATTCTTATTACATTCGAAATGTATGAAAAAATCCCGATCGTTCGATACCCACATTGTAAAAACGGAATTTTTGTATTTTTTTTCGAAAATACGTAGTTTTGTGAAAATTTTGAGTATTTTCTAAAAATGTTGTTATTACATCCAAAATGTATGAAAAAAACCTGATCATTTGATACCCATATTGCAATAACAATATATTTTTGGTTTCTTTAGAGAAAAATAAATGCATTTTCGAAATACAGGAAAAATATGTATTTTTGTGAAAAATTTTTTTTTTTAGTTAATGTTGAAGTGGCACATCAAAGTGTTGCAACTGGGGAGGTGGAATTGGTGAGTAGGTTTGTTGATGATTTCTTTGCAGGTGATAAACTATGAAGAGCAAGAGGACGATTTGCCATGAGGACCTCCAATGCGAGTGAGTTGAACATGTTAGAAGAATGTTTGATGGAACGAGAGGGCAATAGAAGGGAAATGCGGGCCGACTCTTCACGGATAGAGCAGCCCGGGCAAATTTAACAAAATGTTGGTTAATCCAAGTAAGTATGGGTTTATTTTTGCACAATAATTTATCTAATGTGATTCTTATTAGAAAACTGAATCATTAAAAAGCTTCGTGCTTACGACGGATAAAATCTTAACGAACCATTCTTTTTTTCAGAATCATCAAAAGTAATTGTTAATTATATAATTACATTTATTTACGTTCCTTTTTTCAGTTTATAGCCGAAATTAAGAATTTTGTATTAAATTACTAATACATTTCACATGTCTATTTGCAGCAAAAGGTTCACTTTAGTGAAAATTCTGTGTCCAACCACAAGAAAAATAACTAAACTTGAGACCATTGTAGATGATGATGACTTATCAGATGATTTCACAGTGATAGTAAGTGAATACAACGCTTAATGTTATACAACATAATAAAAATATAAGTTTAAAACTTGGTGAAAATTTTGCTCGGTTTCTATTTTTAAGGAATTCACGAGAACTTAAACATCAATATGTTTAACAAAATATGTAATATGCTTTATTATTTTTTAGTTTAATGCAACGTAATTTAAAAAAAAATCAAACTTTACATGTTTTATAACAACAACTAAATTAAAAAAAAAAACAAATTAGTACAAAACGTTAAATATTTAGGCAGAATAAATGGTAATATAAAAAACTCAGCATTAACTTGTGAGGCATTATTACAAAATTTACTGCAAATTCAATAAAAATATTGCTAACAACTGCTAGTTATTGACTGCATGTACAAATATTTTTCTGTATTCAAGTAAGACATTAGTTAAAATATAGCTAGAAATTCGGCCCAGCCTGTATCGTTAGATAATTAAAGAAAATATATATATATATATATATATCAACACTTGCATAAATTATGTCTAATTATGAAATGTTTTGTTATAAACCACTAATAATATGCTGCATGCAAAAATATATCGGTTGATACAATGAAAAAAAAAAATGTTGAAAAATAGTTGAAAAATATTTCCCAGCTAGTTTTTAACAGAATATTCCACAATATTTCAGCAGAAAACAAGAAATTTTTAGTTAATTTTCTGAAAAAAATATTCTAGCAGTCGACTGCTAGAATTTTTTTCGGCCATTTAACCAACAAAAATGGCAAATCCAACTATTTTTAGTTAATTTTAGTTACTGGTGGTCAGCAATTTCGAGTTAACAAAATCAACAATCGATTGTTGAAAAAAAGCTGTGTAAAAAATTAACCCATACTTTAAGTTAAATTAACCAAGATTTTCTTGGATTTGCCCCGGCCGGTCTCTCCGTGTTAGTCAATGTAGATTCGAAAAGTACATTAAATATCCCATAAAATGACATGTTCCAATTTTTTTACAGTCGAGTAACGAGAAATGGCTGAGTTTTTTTTTTAATTTTTAGTGTTGTTTTTTTTCGATGAAAAATACGTTTTTCCGGAATTCTGAGTACGCCATAAAATCGGGCGTCCAATTTTACATAATAGTCTCTTTGACACCAAATTTTTATCTCATCACCGTTTCAGGCTGCAAATAATTGAAAAATACCTTTTTTTTCGCATGTTCAAAAATTTAAGGGGTCGTACCGCCCTTCCGTCACGAGGTATCAAAATACCGACCTCGGATTCGTGATCAGGGGCAAAAGTTACTCCTTAGGACAAAGTATCACGCAAATCGAAGAGGGGTCGGGACAACTTTTTCCAATTTCGTGTGAGTTGGTAGAGAATTACCCTCTTACGTAAAATTGTCCGGGGATCACGATGGTGACCAAAAGCCAAACTATATAAAATTATGGAATGGGTGAAAATAACGTTTTAATCCATTCTGAACTTTTCGAAAAAAAATCTTCAGGAATGAAAAATCATGAACACTATTTAAAAAAATAAAAAAACTTTTTAGAACAAACTTTCACTTTGAATGGCTATATTTTGAAAACGGTGTACTTAATCAAAAAAAATGTTGAGTACTTTTCGATTGCAAATCGATTTTACATTTAAAAAAATAGGTACTTTAAGCACAGGTAGGTTTAAGTATAAGACCTTATTTTTTTTACAAAAATCACTTATTAAAAAATTAAAACTCGTCGGCAAAATTTTGATCAATACTTCCATACATAGCAAATAAAAAAATATGGATTTTGGGAAATAGAATTTTTGTAATAAAAAGTTAATTAAAATAGTCCTCATCAATACCTACAACTTTGCCCAAGACACCATATCAATCAAAAAATGAATCTATGACAATTCCCCGAAACCCACATTCCCGAAAAGACATTTCCCCGAATGCCATATATCCAAAAAGACACTTTCCCGAAATGTCATTTACCCGAAAATTATTTCCCCGAACAATCCATTTCTCCGAACGGCCACATCCCCGAATGGCTACTTCTCCTAAAAACCATTAACCCGAATGGCCAAAAAATCAAACCACCACATTAACGACCCCCGGGTCTTTTGTGGTCTCTATTGCAAGTTTCTGCTCGAACCTAGGAGTCCGAAGGCTTGAATGGGAAGAGCACCCAAACCTCTTTCTACTCCAAGGAGCCTTCCACCCCAGTGTTTGGACTGACGACCTTTGGATTGCGAGTCCAACCGCCGCCAGCGATTCCACCGGAGTAGGCTTGGTTTGGTGGGGTCTAGCTCATTTCCCAGGATTCGAACTCCAGATTCTAAGATTTAGTTACTCCGACTGCCTTTCAAAAAAAACTGACTCAACCGAATCCAACAAAAACTCCAAGCGCCAGTGATTCCACCGGAGTAGGCTTGGTTTGGTGGGGTCTAGCTCATTTCCCCAGGATTCGAACTCCAGATTCTAAGATTTAGTTACTCCGACTGCCTTTCAAAAAGAACTGACTCAACCAAATCCAACAAAAACTCCAACTATGACAAATGACGTAGATAAGGAGAACATCTTGAGCAGAGTACATATTTCTAATGAACAAATATAAATAGCAGCGTGCCGTCTAATAAATTTGCATATTTTTCACATTTCGTCGCTGTCGTGCTATCTTGTCGTACGTCGATTTTGGGCCAAATTGAGTTAAGCACGCCATTTGCCGGGACCGTGGTGTAGGGGTAAGCGTGATTGCCTCTCACCCAGTCGGCCTGGGTTCGATCCCAGACGGTCCCGGTGGCATTTTTCGAGACGAGATTTGTCTGATCACGCCTTCCGTCGGACGGGAAGTAAATGTTGGCCCCGGACTAACCTAAAGGTTAGGTCGTTAGCTCAGTCCAGGTGTAGGAGTCGTCTCCCTGGGTCCTGTCTCGATGGAGTCGCTGGTAGGCAGTTGGACTAACAATCCAAAGGTCGTCAGTTCGAATCCCGGGGTGGATGGAAGCTTAGGTGTAAAAAGAGGTTTGCAATTGCCTCAACAATCAAGCCTTCGAACACCTAGTTTCGAGTAGGAATCTCGCAATCGAGAACGCCAAGGCAATGCTGTAGAGCGAATAATTTGATTACGCCATTTTGTGCAGCTCACAATGCCACATCTTTTGACCTACACAGATACCCAAAATTCGATTTTAATCCTGAGATATTAGCATAGCATTGCATATCATTGGTGTCTACCCATAGTTGCTACTCTGTTATTGACCAGGACCTCCAATAATTGCTCCGTGGACCACAGATGAAGAGTAGGAAGTCATCACCACTTCGCAACTTTCAAATGTGCCTATCATGCTAGCCAATCACAGCGCCGGCCACGATCAGTGGTAAGACACAGGAAGTGGATAGGAATTTTTAGTCCGATACTTGAGTGATGAAGACCGCTAAATCGGCTGCTTCATCGACAAAGTATCACGTGAGGTTTGATGGTGTTAGTATGATGGGTGTGAGTGAAGCCAGGATTAACCATGGTAAGTGATGTGGCCGGTCAATTTTATTTATAGTCCTTAATTCTTCGGATGTTCTTGGATTCATTTTGGAAGCCTTCCAATTCGGTTCACCAAGCTTTTGTGGTGAATTCTGGTCGTGTTGAAAGTTCAATATTCGCCTAACAATTATGCAACCAGTAAGTGTCCTTGAATTCAACATGCATTCAATATTGCATTTCCTGTTCTTAGGTTCACAGATTCCAATCAAGTTTCTTGGATTCTTATAGCATTCTTAATCCTTCTAGTCAACTAAGCCTCGATGGTCTGGTGATTAGCATTTTTGTCTGCTGAACCCAAAGGACGGGGAATCGAACCCCGCCGCGAGCTAATGAATTTTTCGTTCATATTCAAAGTGTTCAGAATTCCTTCTAATTCGATTTTAATCCAGAGATATTCTTACAATCTATCACTGGAAAAAAGAATCGTCCCGATTGGTTGAGTAATACCCGAGAACTAGCGAGTTGAAGTTACCGTTCCACCTTTTTTGTGAGGCTTGGGCGTCCGTGTAAGTTGGACATGCGTTGGGCGTTCCAGTGTTAAAAAGATTTAAGTTTAATCCTAGGTTTAATCTCAAATTTGAACTTGGGAACCATTTAATTTCATCGAGAACCTAATGTTGGCAAATCAGCACTTAGGTGTTAAATTACAGCTAGTTTAAATCATTTTCGACTGAAATTTAATAAGTATTCTAAAAGCGCAGGGTAGAGTAGTCATCAATGAGACCAATCAGGCTCATATTTGGGGGAAAGGTGTGTCTACTGGATACACGTCTTCCATAATAGTGGCTTTGGCTATGGACGCTACCTTGAAAAGTTATTTATAAATTATGGACAAAAATACTTTTCGCTCGTAGGCTGCCATTTACACCAAAACTAATATTTCTTCAAATTTCTTTCGACGTTCCATAGGGATTGAGTTGGGCTACAATGTCCTTTCATTAGGTTTGGCCAAAATATAGAATATACCCAGAATCCAGGACTGTCTCATTGTTCCCACTCATTTCAACCCATGGGTAACAAAGAGATACTTCGATTTTTCTTCATTAAACTTTTGAAAATTTATGGAAAGTGATTTTTTGCGTATTTATAGAGTTTTAACTTCACTTAACCAAAAATACAAAGTTATTTGGTATAAATATATGGATTTTACAAAATTTAAAAACTTTTTAGTATAACTTTTTTTAATTAAAGTTTCAATTTGCTCTAAAATGTTCAAGGCGAGTCACCTGCAATGGAACAATACAAAAACATGATGGTATACTAGAAAAGTATTGATTTTCCTAGAGTATCTCATTGTTCCCCCAGCTGTCTCATTGTTCCTGCCAAGTCACTATGGTACATTGGGTAGCCAAGTTTCAAAAAAGTTACCTTCTCCAAATATTTTTTGGTATTTTTTTCTCGAAAGTAAACATTCTAACTAAGAAAAATCCACATTTTCAAAGCTCTAAGTTTGTTCATTACGGAGATACGCAAGCTGAAAGTCAAAAAATTGAGTAAAAAACTAGCGTTTTTCGTAAAAAAGGCTGATTGTTTAATTTTAACATAGCTCAGCCATTTTAAATATTTCATTAGGACAATTATACATCGTTGGAAAGGTAATGAGATAAGCTTTGAAACTATTAATAGATAAAATGTTGTTTCCAAACCAAAAACTGAAGTTTTCATCGAATAACTGAAGCATTTTTTTGACAAAACTTATTTTTTTGTGTTTGTTAATCGAGTACTTTTTTTGCTAAACGATGCTAAACATGAAACTAAGATCACTTGAAAGATTGGATCATAATCTAACATTGCTGAAATTTCCAGCCTGCGATTTTTTGCGTTTTCGGAGATATTCCATTTTGAACAATTACGTTTTATCAAAATTTGCTGCAATCTACATATGCGCCCGTTTATTTCACTTGCTTTGCTACCTACTTCGTGGGCATCGTCGCTTCAAAAATCAATACCTGGTTTCAAGAAGTTCGAAATGACTTTATTAGAATTTTCTGTTGCCTCAGTTTAATATTGAGTACCTTAGTCAAAATAAGGTATTCGTACCGAAGTTTCTCAAGCGAAACTGGATAATCTCAGTTTGATACCGAAAAAAGTATTCAGCAAAATATTGACTTAGCATGATGAATTTCTGCGATCAATCCATGAAACTGATCCACATTTAAGTTCTATGTTGGTTAGTACAAAACATCATAAAAAGTACCTTTAACATATCCTGAAGCCGTCAGAAACTCAATAATCAAAAGAATTTTCATGAACAAGAACATTAGGATTAGTTAGAATATGTTTTGTATTTTATCGTTTTGTTTCATAATTAATATTTTGGATAAAATTAATTTTTCTGTTATTTGATTTAACAACTAAAATTTTCGCAATTTATGCCCGTGAGGGTGGGGGAGGGGGTGGGTCTCAAGTTATATGGCATGGACTCACAAAAGTAACACACAGCAGTAAAAATAAATATTTGACTAAAAATGAATTTATTACGCTTAACAAAATTTGGTTGTTGGTGAGGAGGGAGGGGGTGAAAGAAAGAGGAGGGAGGGGTTGTGTCCTTAAAGTGGGGATGTATTAGATTATCCATAATTTAATAATATAAACTTGTAATACAATATATACGCAACTCTGTTGCACTTGCAAATATATGAAAAGACTATTTATTATAAACAATCAACTATTGAAAAACATGAAAAGTCATAAAAATGGACGTATATCATTTCAATACAATTACCCAAATTTGTATGAAAAACCATTTAAAAAGCAAACAAATAATTTGGCCGCTTGTTTGTATGGAGATGGCCCATAGTGCAAGTGCGTCTACAATGAATAACTCTGGATGTAGATGTCGGATCGATCTCATATTTTGGTCAATGTTAGAACACATTAAAATGCAACACAAAGCTCATTAAAACATGCTGATGAATTTTTTTTTTTTTCAAAAAATCGTTGAAAGTTAAAAACCAAAAGTGTCTCATTGATGACCACCCTACCCTAATTAATTTTAACCCAACGGTCAGAACGGATCAAACTAATTTTATTTTGTTTCAAGGAAACTTAAGCTATTCAGTTGATTAGTGAAGTTCAGTG